>NW_026973998.1:10000-12500 GCF_034640455.1 Diachasmimorpha longicaudata | reverse complement strand
CCATATCCGCAGCAGGTCTCCAAGGTAAAGAGCCTCTAGTCGAGAGATTAATGTAGGTAAGGGAAGTCGGCAAATTGGATCCGTAACTTCGGAATAAGGATTGGCTCTGAGGAGCGGGGCGTGTCGGGCTTGGTCGGGAAGTGGGTTTGGCTAACGTGCCGGGCCTGGGCGAGGTGAATGGATCAGTAATGTTTCAGAATCCGAGCTCGGTCCCGTGCCTTGGCCTCCCACGGATCTTCCTTGCTGCGAGGCTTCTGTGATACTTCACCGTGTCGTAGTCGTTCTCTTCGGCCGCCATTCAACGCTCAGCTCAGAACTGGCACGGACTAGGAGAATCCGACTGTCTAATTAAAACAAAGCATTGCGATGGCCCTAGCGGGTGATGACGCAATGTGATTTCTGCCCAGTGCTCTGAATGTCAACGTGAAGAAATTCAAAAAAGCGCGGGTAAACGGCGGGAGTAACTATGACTCTCTTAAGGTCATTATATATCATAATATCCTCTAAGAGTCATAGCTCAGCAAGCAACCCCCTCCACGTGGGTCCCGTTGGAAATCACTACTCGTTAGTGAGCCGAGAGTTGCCTCTGCGTCCTTCCTCCCATCTGGGTTGCCTTCCCGATGGGTTGTATCGAATTGGCCCAAACAGTAATAAACAAGCCTCGGATGCTGGCGCACCCATGTTAGGTGGTCAGCAACCTGGTCCGTCCACAGGCGCGACCAGACCAATTCCTGGCTCAAGTACACCGGATGTTTTCATCTGCCAGTTCCCCGATTGTAATAGGTCCTTTTCCACGAAAACGGGCCGGGGAGTGCATGAACAACGTACGCACAAAAATTGGTATGATGCAAGACAGAAGATTGAACGCGTTAAAGCACGGTGGAGTGACGAAGAAACTGCACTCTTAGCCCGTCTTGAAGTGAGACGAACCTTAGAGGGGTTGAAAGTTGGCAACGTGGAGCTTCAGCGACTATTCCAACATCGAACGCTTGAAGCAATTAAAAAGAAGAGGCAGGATCGGCAATATCGGGCGATGGTTCTCGAGGGAATTCAGAGTGCCCACAATGATAATAACGTCGATAATAAAGCTGATCCTCCTCTTGCACCACCTGAGTCGTTCGAGACCCATGACGAGGACTTTAGCATGGCGGAAGTTCGAGCTATGGTCATCTCCTTCATCAACGACCTGCCGCCCCTCAAGGATCATAACTTGTTCAAAATAGATCGTCTCAACTTGATCTGTAGGTCGCTTAGTCGATGGAGTCCCGCCCATATCCTCCAAGAAGTCACATTATATCTTCTTGAAGCGTTTCCCCTAAGACCGGAGGGCGCGAAAACGCACAGGGCTCCTGAAACTAGCGCAAAGCCAGCTTCAAGACGCAAGCTGAGAAGGCATGAGTATGCAGTCGCTCAAATGGCGTGGAAAAAGAATAGGTCCAATTATATAAGATCTCTTCTCCGTGACAAAAAGACGCAGAGAATACCGCCTCAGGAGGTCATAGTTCCCTTCTGGGAACGCATTATGACATCGACCAACAATACGTCTCCTGGGTGCGAGGAGAAACAGGAGGCCATCACGGACTTGTGGATTCCGATCCTCTCTAGCGAGGTGAAGAGTGCATTGCCAGTAGTTGGCACTGCTGCAGGTCCCGATGGCCTATCGGCTGGGGATCTCAGAGAGCTTCCCCTAGGTATAATCGTAAGGGTTCTCAATATATTCATCCTATGTGGTCGACTCCCCGATCATCTGTTGGAGTCTATGACCACACTTATACCTAAAAAGGATGGTGCGGAGGAGCCAGGGGATTTTCGGCCCATCACCGTCTCATCTGTGTGGGTAAGAACTTTTCATAAGGTTCTTGCTGACAGGATGTCTCGGCTCATAAAAATCAACGAAAGGCAGAAAGCCTTTCGTCCTATTGATGGCTGTTCTGAAAATATATTTCTCCTGGACTTTGCTCTGAGATCCTCCCGACAAAACCTCAAGCCCCTGTTTCTAGCGTCATTAGATGTCGCTAAGGCATTCGATTCTGTTTCACATGAAACGATTATAGACACTCTGCGAAGAGCAGGAGTGCCCACACTGATGGTTCAATATCTAGCGGATATCTATCATCGCTCAAAAACGCGTCTGCGAACGCCTGACTGGGTGTCGCATCACATTCATCCAACTTGTGGTGTCAAACAAGGTGATCCCCTGTCGCCAATGATCTTTAATCTGGTCATTGATCGCTTATTCTCTCTTCTCCCTAAGGAAGTTGGAATGAGGTTGGGCGACAGAACACCAGTCAACGCGTTTGCATTCGCCGATGATTTGGTATTACTCGCTGAGACAGAACAGGGTCTTCAAACCCTCCTGGACGTCTGTCTCAACTATCTCAAAAAGTGTGGTCTAGCTGTGAATGCAGCGAAATGCTTTAGCGTATCTATAAAAACTGTCACGAAGGGAAGTAAGACCATCGTAGATCCGACGGTCAAGTTCGTCTGTAACGGAATCGCT
>NW_026973998.1:0-5000 GCF_034640455.1 Diachasmimorpha longicaudata | reverse complement strand
TAAGTGTCCCTACCTACTTTGCGCCGAAGCAATACGAATCAAAAAGAACTACGAATGGGGACTTAGAATAATTTTTCATTTTTCCCAACTTTGAAAATAATCACTTGAAAAAAATCTTAGAATCCAAAGAATAGTATACTTGATCGTTCTACAAGTCGAAAATTGGAAAAATAAGTGATATTTTTGCTTGATGCTATTTTTGTCGGTATGCAAAATCGTTGTCAAGATTCTCAAACCTTAAAATCAGGCCAGCCGGCAATTGGCGGGTGAAAATTTCAATCAATTCCCATTCCTCACATCAAACTATGCATATAACAATAGCTTTTATGCTGAATGACGGCTATCCGGCTGTCCCTATCCAAAAATTGAGAAAGCCATAAGTGTCCCTACCTACTTTGCGCCGAAGCAATACGAATCAAAAAGAACTACGAATGGGGACTTAGAATAATTTTTCATTTTTCCCAACTTTGAAAATAATCACTTGAAAAAAATCTTAGAATCCAAAGAATAGTATACTTGATCGTTCTACAAGTCGAAAATTGGAAAAATAAGTGATATTTTTGCTTGATGCTATTTTTGTCGGTATGCAAAATCGTTGTCAAGATTCTCAAACCTTAAAATCAGGCCAGCCGGCAATTGGCGGGTGAAAATTTCAATCAATTCCCATTCCTCACATCAAACTATGCATATAACAATAGCTTTTATGCTGAATGACGGCTATCCGGCTGTCCCTATCCAAAAATTGAGAAAGCCATAAGTGTCCCTACCTACTTTGCGCCGAAGCAATACGAATCAAAAAGAACTACGAATGGGGACTTAGAATAATTTTTCATTTTTCCCAACTTTGAAAATAATCACTTGAAAAAAATCTTAGAATCCAAAGAATAGTATACTTGATCGTTCTACAAGTCGAAAATTGGAAAAATAAGTGATATTTTTGCTTGATGCTATTTTTGTCGGTATGCAAAATCGTTGTCAAGATTCTCAAACCTTAAAATCAGGCCAGCCGGCAATTGGCGGGTGAAAATTTCAATCAATTCCCATTCCTCACATCAAACTATGCATATAACAATAGCTTTTATGCTGAATGACGGCTATCCGGCTGTCCCTATCCAAAAATTGAGAAAGCCATAAGTGTCCCTACCTACTTTGCGCCGAAGCAATACGAATCAAAAAGAACTACGAATGGGGACTTAGAATAATTTTTCATTTTTCCCAACTTTGAAAATAATCACTTGAAAAAAATCTTAGAATCCAAAGAATAGTATACTTGATCGTTCTACAAGTCGAAAATTGGAAAAATAAGTGATATTTTTGCTTGATGCTATTTTTGTCGGTATGCAAAATCGTTGTCAAGATTCTCAAACCTTAAAATCAGGCCAGCCGGCAATTGGCGGGTGAAAATTTCAATCAATTCCCATTCCTCACATCAAACTATGCATATAACAATAGCTTTTATGCTGAATGACGGCTATCCGGCTGTCCCTATCCAAAAATTGAGAAAGCCATAAGTGTCCCTACCTACTTTGCGCCGAAGCAATACGAATCAAAAAGAACTACGAATGGGGACTTAGAATAATTTTTCATTTTTCCCAACTTTGAAAATAATCACTTGAAAAAAATCTTAGAATCCAAAGAATAGTATACTTGATCGTTCTACAAGTCGAAAATTGGAAAAATAAGTGATATTTTTGCTTGATGCTATTTTTGTCGGTATGCAAAATCGTTGTCAAGATTCTCAAACCTTAAAATCAGGCCAGCCGGCAATTGGCGGGTGAAAATTTCAATCAATTCCCATTCCTCACATCAAACTATGCATATAACAATAGCTTTTATGCTGAATGACGGCTATCCGGCTGTCCCTATCCAAAAATTGAGAAAGCCATAAGTGTCCCTACCTACTTTGCGCCGAAGCAATACGAATCAAAAAGAACTACGAATGGGGACTTAGAATAATTTTTCATTTTTCCCAACTTTGAAAATAATCACTTGAAAAAAATCTTAGAATCCAAAGAATAGTATACTTGATCGTTCTACAAGTCGAAAATTGGAAAAATAAGTGATATTTTTGCTTGATGCTATTTTTGTCGGTATGCAAAATCGTTGTCAAGATTCTCAAACCTTAAAATCAGGCCAGCCGGCAATTGGCGGGTGAAAATTTCAATCAATTCCCATTCCTCACATCAAACTATGCATATAACAATAGCTTTTATGCTGAATGACGGCTATCCGGCTGTCCCTATCCAAAAATTGAGAAAGCCATAAGTGTCCCTACCTACTTTGCGCCGAAGCAATACGAATCAAAAAGAACTACGAATGGGGACTTAGAATAATTTTTCATTTTTCCCAACTTTGAAAATAATCACTTGAAAAAAATCTTAGAATCCAAAGAATAGTATACTTGATCGTTCTACAAGTCGAAAATTGGAAAAATAAGTGATATTTTTGCTTGATGCTATTTTTGTCGGTATGCAAAATCGTTGTCAAGATTCTCAAACCTTAAAATCAGGCCAGCCGGCAATTGGCGGGTGAAAATTTCAATCAATTCCCATTCCTCACATCAAACTATGCATATAACAATAGCTTTTATGCTGAATGACGGCTATCCGGCTGTCCCTATCCAAAAATTGAGAAAGCCATAAGTGTCCCTACCTACTTTGCGCCGAAGCAATACGAATCAAAAAGAACTACGAATGGGGACTTAGAATAATTTTTCATTTTTCCCAACTTTGAAAATAATCACTTGAAAAAAATCTTAGAATCCAAAGAATAGTACACTTGATCGTTCTACAAGTCGAAAATTGGAAAAATAAGTGATATTTTTGCTTGATGCTATTTTTGTCGGTATGCAAAATCGTTGTCAAGATTCTCAAACCTTAAAATCAGGCCAGCCGGCAATTGGCGGGTGAAAATTTCAATCAATTCCCATTCCTCACATCAAACTATGCATATAACAATAGCTTTTATGCTGAATGACGGCTATCCGGCTGTCCCTATCCAAAAATTGAGAAATCCATAAGTGTCCCTACCTACTTTGCGCCGAAGCAATACGAATCAAAAAGAACTACGAATGGGGACTTAGAATAATTTTTCATTTTTCCCAACTTTGAAAATAATCACTTGAAAAAAAACTTAGAATCCAAAGAATAGTATACTTGATCGTTCTACAAGTCGAAAATTGGAAAAATAAGTGATATTTTTGCTTGATGCTATTTTTGTCGGTATGCAAAATCGTTGTCAAGATTCTCAAACCTTAAAATCAGGCCAGCCGGCAATTGGCGGGTGAAAATTTCAATCAATTCCCATTCCTCACATCAAACTATGCATATAACAATAGCTTTTATGCTGAATGACGGCTATCCGGCTGTCCCTATCCAAAAATTGAGAAAGCCATAAGTGTCCCTACCTACTTTGCGCCGAAGCAATACGAATCAAAAAGAACTACGAATGGGGACTTAGAATAATTTTTCATTTTTCCCAACTTTGAAAATAATCACTTGAAAAAAATCTTAGAATCCAAAGAATAGTATACTTGATCGTTCTACAAGTCGAAAATTGGAAAAATAAGTGATATTTTTGCTTGATGCTATTTTTGTCGGTATGCAAAATCGTTGTCAAGATTCTCAAACCTTAAAATCAGGCCAGCCGGCAAGTGGCGGGTGAAAATTTCAATCAATTCCCATTCCTCACATCAAACTATGCATATAACAATAGCTTTTATGCTGAATGACGGCTATCCGGCTGTCCCTATCCAAAAATTGAGAAATCCATAAGTGTCCCTACCTACTTTGCGCCGAAGCAATACGAATCAAAAAGAACTACGAATGGGGACTTAGAATAATTTTTCATTTTTCCCAACTTTGAAAATAATCACTTGAAAAAAATCTTAGAATCCAAAGAATAGTATACTTGATCGTTCTACAAGTCGAAAATTGGAAAAATAAGTGATATTTTTGCTTGATTCTATTTTTGTTGGTATGCAAAAATAGCATCACAGAATTTTTAATTGAAAAAAATTATATTCATATATAATTGAATGCATAAAATTAAACTAAATTCTATATAACTAATTTATAATTTATCAGGTAACCGATATTATTAATTTTTAGTGATGACTTGAAAAGTTGATGCTATTTTTGTTGGTATGCAAAAATAGCATCACAGAATTTTTAATTGAAAAAAATATATATTCATATATAATTGAATGCATAAAATTAAACTAAATTCTATATAACTAATTTGTAATTTACCAAGTAACCGATATTATTAATTTTTATTGATGACTTGAAACGTTGATCTTATTTTTGTTGGTATGCAAAAATAGCATCACAGAATTTTTAATTAAAAAAAATATATATTCATATATAATTGAATGCATAAAATTAAACTAAATTCTATACAACTATTTTATAGTTTATCAAGTAACCGATATTATTAATTTTCAATGATGTCTTGGAACGTTGATGCTATTTTTGTTGGTATGCAAAAATAGCATCACAGAATTTTTAATTAAAAAAAATATATCTTCATATATAATTGAATGCATAAAATTAAACTAAATTCTATACAACTATTTTATAGTTTATCAAGTAACCGATATTATTAATTTTCAATGATGTCTTGGAACGTTGATGCTATTTTTGTTGGTATGCAAAAATAGCATCACAGAATTTTTAATTGAAAAAAATTATATTCATATATAATTGAATGCATAAAATTAAACTAAATTCTATACAACTATTTTATAGTTTATCAAGTAACCGATATTATTAATTTTCAATGATGTCTTGGAACGTTGATGCTATTTTTGTTGGTATGCAAAAATAGCATCACAGAATTTTTAATTAAAAAAAATATATATTCATATATAATTGAATGCATAAAATTAAACTAAATTCTATACAACTATTTTATAGTTTATCAAGTAACCGATATTATTAATTTTCAATGATGTCTTGGAACGTTGATGCTATTTTTGTTGGTATATATCACACGTGAGT
>NW_026973997.1:22500-27403 GCF_034640455.1 Diachasmimorpha longicaudata | reverse complement strand
CGCGGCGGAAGACACAGCCAGTAAACAGGGGCTCGCGTTCAACACGTCCAAATGCGTTGCCACCTCCATTGTACCATCAGGTCGGGAGAAAAAGGTCAAGGTGTTGACCTCTCCTCAATTCAGGCTTCGTGACAGGTCATCCGTCAAGCAGTTGGGCCCCACCGAGGAATGGCGATACCTCGGTGTGAACCTTAGCCCAGCTGGCCTGAAGAGGGTTTCCCCGTCCGTGGAGGTGGAACTACAGCGCATTACGCGAGCGCCCTTGAAGCCACAGCAGCGCCTCACCATCTTGCGCTGCTTCCTCATCCCCAGGTACTACCATCGCCTGGTGCTGGCTGGTTGTACGCTGAAGGTCCTGCGCGCGCTCGACCTTCAGGTGAGAGCCGCGATCAGAAGATGGCTCCGATTTCCCAAGGACGTGCCGGTGGCCTACTTCCACACGGCCTGCAGAGACGGCGGCCTAGGCATTCCCTCATTCCTTACGTCCATCCCCGGCCTAATGCGAGACCGGCTCATGTCAATGAGGCAATCTTCGTCTCAATCCGTCAGGATTGCACATGAGTCGGAGTGGGTCCAAAACCGCATCCGTTGGACCGATAGAGCCTTGAACCCCTGTGGTGAGAGACTCTATAGCCGCGAGTTGCGTGGCAAGCATTGGGCCGACAGACTATACACCTCTGTCGATGGCAAGGAACTGAGGGAGTGTGGGCGAACATCTGCCTCAACGAGGTGGATTGGTGCGGGTGTATCGGGCGTGCCCGGAAGGGACTACGTCCAATACCACCACACACGCATCAACTGCCTCCCCACACTAGTCCGTACGTCCCGCGGCGAGAGGCGCGTGCACGCCAACATCAAGTGCCGCGCAGGGTGTGATTGCACTGAGACGGCCGCTCATGTCGTTCAGTCCTGTTTCCGTACACACGGCGGCAGGGTGAAGCGACATGATGCCGTCTGTAAAACCCTCGCCGACCATCTGCGGTCGCGGAAGATGGAGGTAATTGTAGAACCTCATCTCCGCACAGTGGAGGGCTTGAGGAAACCGGACCTCCTGGTCAAATCGGGTTCGAGAGGCTTCATCCTGGACGCTCAGATCGTGTCCGGTGGTCCCCCGCTCGACGACAGTCACCTGAGGAAGGTTGCGAAATATAACACCTCGCAGGTTAAGGAGTTGGCTGCTGCCACCCTTAATCTGCCACCTTCCTCGGTGACTGTGACGTCATGCACCCTTTCATGGAGGGGTGTCTGGAGTGGGGCGTCCGCCGAGTCATTGGGATCTTGTCTGGGCGTTCCTGTGGGGCTCTTGAGTGGCATCACCACAAGGGTGTTGCAGGGGTCCCATACCAACTGGACCCGGTGGGGCCAAATGACTTCTATGGCCCCACGAGCACGCGTTGGGGTGGGCTGATCCGCGCTTCTCCCCCCATTGCATTTGGGTACCTGCCCCTCGCAGAACATCGTAAATTCGGCAGCAGGAAATAAAGCCGTCGCTCGCCAATAACATCGGCGAGTAAGAGAAGGGGTTTTAGTGGGTATGCTGTTCGCAGTGACTCCCACACTACCTCAGCTTCGATGCTGAGGTGCCTATAAAAGGTTTCCCCTTCTTAAAAAAAAAAAAAAAAAAAAAAAAAAAAAAAATAGCCAAATGCCTCGTCATCTAATTAGTGACGCGCATGAATGGATTAACGACGATTCTCGCTGTCCCTACCTACTCCCCGCAGGGGGTGTAATGGCGGGTAAAACCGCCCTTACACACGGGGTGTGACGACCCCGCGGTCCCTGAGTCGAACTTGGTGTAAGGATTGGGATCCCTCTTTTGGGGGGTCTCAATAATTATACCTAGGGGGGTTGCGGGTGCAGGGTGAGTCCCTGTACCCATGGGGGGTTTCGGAGGGGGGGGGTTGCGAATTGGGTTGCGAGGGAGGGCGAAATCGGCTGGTGGAGGGGTGGTTCCACGTGGTGAAGGGGTGGGTCCACGTGGTGGAGGGCGAAATCGACGGGTGGAGGGGCGCGAGACCTATTTGCTGGGGGGTTCGGAGGGGGAGGGTCGCGGATTTGGTCACGGTGGGCGGGCAGGACGTCGGGAGACGCGAGGGAGGGCGAAATCGGCTGGTGGAGGGGTGGTTCCACGTGGTGGAGGGCGGAATCGGTTGGAGGACGGGTAATTCCACGCGTGGGTGAGGGTTCGGAGGGACTGGCTGCTTCGCAGTGCGAAGGGCATGGACGCTGCGGTTCTCGCAAGTAGTTCCAGCCACGCGTTAGTAGTCGGAACCTCCCGCAACGGTGGAGGCCGGCGAAAACGCGACGCCACACGTGGGGGTTGGGTCACTGGGTGGGTATCCCTCGGAAAAGGGACGGTTCGCGGGGCGGTGCGAGGGAGGGGGGACTGGCTGCTTCGCAGTGCGAAGGGCATGGACATTGCGGTTCTCGCAACTTGTTCCAGCCACGCGTTAGTAGTCGGAACCTCCCGCAACGGTGGAGGCCGGCGAAAACGCGACGCCACACGTGGGGGTTGGGTCAGGGGGAGTGGGTGGGTATCCCTCGGGAAAGGGACGGTTCGCGGGGTGGGTCGTCGGGTGGGATGGGTGGGTTCCCCCTTTCTGTGGGTCTGCTCCCTCTCTGCTCCTCTTTCGAGGGGAGTCGAGGCGGAGCACTCCTTCAGCGCCTCCACCGGGCCCCGATCCGAGCTCCCCAGCTCGGCGGGAACCGGGAGGCCCCCTCCCAGGGACGGTGCTCAGCGTCCCGAGCTACCCAGCTCGGTGCCGCGGGGAACCGCCCCATCTAACCCTTAATCCTCTTATTCATTCTTTTTCTTGTGCTTTTCAGCTTTTCAGCTCTTGCCTTTCGGCACGGCCGGCGACCGCATCGTCTACTTTCAACCATGGCAGAGCATTCATTGAAATCAATTCCGGAGTCTAAGCTGCCCCCAATCGGATCTCCGGGGGGGCACAATAATGCGTCCGTCGTGCGGCGAAGTCTGCGCATCGCTTCCCAGCATGGCAGAAGATCATCACCAGCGACTACATCGAGGGACCCAAGGAGGGTGGTGCCCTCAAGGGTTCGTAGTCGCCCGCCGTGCGCCGGGGTACTGCCCTCCCGACGAGGGAAAGGTTCCAGCCTTCGTGCTGTCCACGAGGACGTCGAGGACGTCGCAGACAACGAGGGATTGACTGCGCAGCCGAGCCAGCCAACGCCTGGATCTTCAAGAACTTCGACCGGTGAGTCCACTCAATTATTAGGTAGGGTTCGCGAGTGCCACGTTAGTTTAAGTAGGATCGATAGGATCGATAGTCATCGCGTCGCGACCGGAGGCTCACCGGTACCCCCCGTTCCAATAGGTCATCCTCCCCGGACCCCTGCGATCGAGGGACCGGGCGCGCAACGTGACGTTAGAATACTGCAATTGAACATGTCCCGCTCAATTGCAGTAACCGGGGAGGTCTTCCAGTTAATTCGCAAAGAGCGTCTGGACATATTGTTGCTCCAAGAGCCGTATGCCATTCGTGAGGCGAACACCTGGGCCATCCGCGGCCTAGGAGTCGGAATGCGTATTGCCGCGAGCTCAACGGAGCGACCGTGGGCGGCCGTCGTTGCGTGCAACTCCATCGTGGAGATTGCTTACGTGTCCCAATTAAGTACTGCACATTGCGTTTGTGCTGAAGCCCGCGTCCCCGGTGGATCCTTCTTCGTCGTCTCCAGTTATTTTCAATACTCGGACGACATAGAAATCCACCTGAGGCAGCTTGAAAAGGTTCTCAGCTGTCTCAGGGGTCGCCGCGTTCTGGTGGCGGCCGATTCCAACGCCCAACACTCCCTTTGGAGCCCCAGGACCACTGACCGTGGTGTCCTCTTGGGTGAGCTCATCGAGTCTTTCGGTCTCCGCGTCGCGAATGATGCTAGGCAGGGCCCCACCTTCAGGAGTGCCGCAGGTACGTCGTTCATCGACGTCACACTGGCCACTCCTGGCATGTATAAATTCATACGTGCATGGAGGTTGGAGGACGAGTGGTCCACCGGTGACCACACGTCGGTTTTCTTTCGTTTAGCGATCCGGAGTTCCTCACAGCGCGTCAATAACTCGGGAGTCGGCGAGGGCTCTACCATGCGGTTCAACGTTCGTCGGGCCGACTGGGAAAAGTTCGAAGCGACCCTCGATGGGGAGGCCCGTGAGAAACTCGTGGACCATCCGCTGGATTCTACAGCGGATGTTGAGAGAATGGCAGAAGTACTGGGTGACGTACTCATCAAAGCCTGCCAAGATTCGATGCCGCGCCGCAGAAATTACCGTCGCGCGAATCCGTGGTGGACCGAGGAGCTGACCAGCAAACGCAAACTGGTCAGTCGTCTCCGAAACGGCTACCGAAGGGAGACTAACCCTGACGCGCGAAAGATTAAACAGAGCAGGTATCGTGTAGTCCTGCGATCGTATACCAGGCTACTTAGGACAACTAAAGAAAATAGCTGGCGCGGTTACATAACGACGGAAAGCAACGCGAATCCCTGGGGCTTTCACTATAAATACGCGGCTGATAAATTGCGCGTAGGCACGGTCCTCAGCACACTTAGAACCGCGAATGGCACGACACTTACAATGCGTGAGACTGCTGAGGTCCTGTTGGACACACACGTACCCGACGACGACCCCAACGCCGACACACCGGAACAGAGAGACATCCGCGAACGCGTGAAGAACCTAAGGGTTCAAACAGAGGACGCACGAGACTTGACGGACGACCAACTTAAGGGTCTCGTAAAGACCCTTAAGAACGACAAAGCCCCAGGATGCGATTTAGTTGAAGTTAGGGTCCTAAAAGTCGCGGTCATGAGGATGCCTCACATCTTCACGCGACTCTTCAACGCCTGCCTTAAGCACGGCGTTTTCCCCACCGTTTGGAAAGTCGGC
>NW_026973997.1:10000-17500 GCF_034640455.1 Diachasmimorpha longicaudata | reverse complement strand
TGACGGCTATCCGGCTGTCCCTATCCAAAAATTGAGAAATCCATAAGTGTCCCTACCTACTTTGCGCCGAAGCAATACGAATCAAAAAGAACTACGAATGGGGACTTAGAATAATTTTTCATTTTTCCCAACTTTGAAAATAATCACTTGAAAAAAATCTTAGAATCCAAAGAATAGTATACTTGATCGTTCTACAAGTCGAAAATTGGAAAAATAAGTGATATTTTTGCTTGATGCTATTTTTGTCGGTATGCAAAATCGTTGTCAAGATTCTCAAACCTTAAAATCAGGCCAGCCGGCAATTGGCGGGTGAAAATTTCAATCAATTCCCATTCCTCACATCAAACTATGCATATAACAATAGCTTTTATGCTGAATGACGGCTATCCGGCTGTCCCTATCCAAAAATTGAGAAATCCATAAGTGTCCCTACCTACTTTGCGCCGAAGCAATACGAATCAAAAAGAACTACGAATGGGGACTTAGAATAATTTTTCATTTTTCCCAACTTTGAAAATAATCACTTGAAAAAAATCTTAGAATCCAAAGAATAGTATACTTGATCGTTCTACAAGTCGAAAATTGGAAAAATAAGTGATATTTTTGCTTGATGCTATTTTTGTCGGTATGCAAAATCGTTGTCAAGATTCTCAAACCTTAAAATCAGGCCAGCCGGCAATTGGCGGGTGAAAATTTCAATCAATTCCCATTCCTCACATCAAACTATGCATATAACAATAGCTTTTATGCTGAATGACGGCTATCCGGCTGTCCCTATCCAAAAATTGAGAAATCCATAAGTGTCCCTACCTACTTTGCGCCGAAGCAATACGAATCAAAAAGAACTACGAATGGGGACTTAGAATAATTTTTCATTTTTCCCAACTTTGAAAATAATCACTTGAAAAAAATCTTAGAATCCAAAGAATAGTATACTTGATCGTTCTACAAGTCGAAAATTGGAAAAATAAGTGATATTTTTGCTTGATGCTATTTTTGTCGGTATGCAAAATCGTTGTCAAGATTCTCAAACCTTAAAATCAGGCCAGCCGGCAATTGGCGGGTGAAAATTTCAATCAATTCCCATTCCTCACATCAAACTATGCATATAACAATAGCTTTTATGCTGAATGACGGCTATCCGGCTGTCCCTATCCAAAAATTGAGAAATCCATAAGTGTCCCTACCTACTTTGCGCCGAAGCAATACGAATCAAAAAGAACTACGAATGGGGACTTAGAATAATTTTTCATTTTTCCCAACTTTGAAAATAATCACTTGAAAAAAATCTTAGAATCCAAAGAATAGTATACTTGATCGTTCTACAAGTCGAAAATTGGAAAAATAAGTGATATTTTTGCTTGATGCTATTTTTGTCGGTATGCAAAATCGTTGTCAAGATTCTCAAACCTTAAAATCAGGCCAGCCGGCAATTGGCGGGTGAAAATTTCAATCAATTCCCATTCCTCACATCAAACTATGCATATAACAATAGCTTTTATGCTGAATGACGGCTATCCGGCTGTCCCTATCCAAAAATTGAGAAATCCATAAGTGTCCCTACCTACTTTGCGCCGAAGCAATACGAATCAAAAAGAACTACGAATGGGGACTTAGAATAATTTTTCATTTTTCCCAACTTTGAAAATAATCACTTGAAAAAAATCTTAGAATCCAAAGAATAGTATACTTGATCGTTCTACAAGTCGAAAATTGGAAAAATAAGTGATATTTTTGCTTGATGCTATTTTTGTCGGTATGCAAAATCGTTGTCAAGATTCTCAAACCTTAAAATCAGGCCAGCCGGCAATTGGCGGGTGAAAATTTCAATCAATTCCCATTCCTCACATCAAACTATGCATATAACAATAGCTTTTATGCTGAATGACGGCTATCCGGCTGTCCCTATCCAAAAATTGAGAAATCCATAAGTGTCCCTACCTACTTTGCGCCGAAGCAATACGAATCAAAAAGAACTACGAATGGGGACTTAGAATAATTTTTCATTTTTCCCAACTTTGAAAATAATCACTTGAAAAAAATCTTAGAATCCAAAGAATAGTATACTTGATCGTTCTACAAGTCGAAAATTGGAAAAATAAGTGATATTTTTGCTTGATGCTATTTTTGTCGGTATGCAAAATCGTTGTCAAGATTCTCAAACCTTAAAATCAGGCCAGCCGGCAATTGGCGGGTGAAAATTTCAATCAATTCCCATTCCTCACATCAAACTATGCATATAACAATAGCTTTTATGCTGAATGACGGCTATCCGGCTGTCCCTATCCAAAAATTGAGAAATCCATAAGTGTCCCTACCTACTTTGCGCCGAAGCAATACGAATCAAAAAGAACTACGAATGGGGACTTAGAATAATTTTTCATTTTTCCCAACTTTGAAAATAATCACTTGAAAAAAATCTTAGAATCCAAAGAATAGTATACTTGATCGTTCTACAAGTCGAAAATTGGAAAAATAAGTGATATTTTTGCTTGATGCTATTTTTGTCGGTATGCAAAATCGTTGTCAAGATTCTCAAACCTTAAAATCAGGCCAGCCGGCAATTGGCGGGTGAAAATTTCAATCAATTCCCATTCCTCACATCAAACTATGCATATAACAATAGCTTTTATGCTGAATGACGGCTATCCGGCTGTCCCTATCCAAAAATTGAGAAATCCATAAGTGTCCCTACCTACTTTGCGCCGAAGCAATACGAATCAAAAAGAACTACGAATGGGGACTTAGAATAATTTTTCATTTTTCCCAACTTTGAAAATAATCACTTGAAAAAAATCTTAGAATCCAAAGAATAGTATACTTGATCGTTCTACAAGTCGAAAATTGGAAAAATAAGTGATATTTTTGCTTGATGCTATTTTTGTCGGTATGCAAAATCGTTGTCAAGATTCTCAAACCTTAAAATCAGGCCAGCCGGCAATTGGCGGGTGAAAATTTCAATCAATTCCCATTCCTCACATCAAACTATGCATATAACAATAGCTTTTATGCTGAATGACGGCTATCCGGCTGTCCCTATCCAAAAATTGAGAAATCCATAAGTGTCCCTACCTACTTTGCGCCGAAGCAATACGAATCAAAAAGAACTACGAATGGGGACTTAGAATAATTTTTCATTTTTCCCAACTTTGAAAATAATCACTTGAAAAAAATCTTAGAATCCAAAGAATAGTATACTTGATCGTTCTACAAGTCGAAAATTGGAAAAATAAGTGATATTTTTGCTTGATGCTATTTTTGTCGGTATGCAAAATCGTTGTCAAGATTCTCAAACCTTAAAATCAGGCCAGCCGGCAATTGGCGGGTGAAAATTTCAATCAATTCCCATTCCTCACATCAAACTATGCATATAACAATAGCTTTTATGCTGAATGACGGCTATCCGGCTGTCCCTATCCAAAAATTGAGAAATCCATAAGTGTCCCTACCTACTTTGCGCCGAAGCAATACGAATCAAAAAGAACTACGAATGGGGACTTAGAATAATTTTTCATTTTTCCCAACTTTGAAAATAATCACTTGAAAAAAATCTTAGAATCCAAAGAATAGTATACTTGATCGTTCTACAAGTCGAAAATTGGAAAAATAAGTGATATTTTTGCTTGATGCTATTTTTGTCGGTATGCAAAATCGTTGTCAAGATTCTCAAACCTTAAAATCAGGCCAGCCGGCAATTGGCGGGTGAAAATTTCAATCAATTCCCATTCCTCACATCAAACTATGCATATAACAATAGCTTTTATGCTGAATGACGGCTATCCGGCTGTCCCTATCCAAAAATTGAGAAATCCATAAGTGTCCCTACCTACTTTGCGCCGAAGCAATACGAATCAAAAAGAACTACGAATGGGGACTTAGAATAATTTTTCATTTTTCCCAACTTTGAAAATAATCACTTGAAAAAAATCTTAGAATCCAAAGAATAGTATACTTGATCGTTCTACAAGTCGAAAATTGGAAAAATAAGTGATATTTTTGCTTGATGCTATTTTTGTCGGTATGCAAAATCGTTGTCAAGATTCTCAAACCTTAAAATCAGGCCAGCCGGCAATTGGCGGGTGAAAATTTCAATCAATTCCCATTCCTCACATCAAACTATGCATATAACAATAGCTTTTATGCTGAATGACGGCTATCCGGCTGTCCCTATCCAAAAATTGAGAAATCCATTAGTGTCCCTACCTACTTTGCGCCGAAGCAATACGAATCAAAAAGAACTACGAATGGGGACTTAGAATAATTTTTCATTTTTCCCAACTTTGAAAATAATCACTTGAAAAAAATCATAGAATCCAAAGAATAGTATACTTGATCGTTCTACAAGTCGAAAATTGGAAAAATAAGTGATATTTTTGCTTGATGCTATTTTTGTCGGTATGCAAAATCGTTGTCAAGATTCTCAAACCTTAAAATCAGGCCAGCCGGCAATTGGCGGGTGAAAATTTCAATCAATTCCCATTCCTCACATCAAACTATGCATATAACAATAGCTTTTATACTGAATGACGGCTATCCGGCTGTCCCTATCCAAAAATTGAGAAATCCATAAGTGTCCCTACCTACTTTGCGCCGAAGCAATACGAATCAAAAAGAACTACGAATGGGGACTTAGAATAATTTTTCATTTTTCCCAACGTTTAAAATAATCACATTGAAAATATCTTAAAATGGGAAAAATAGTATACTTCTTCCTTCTACAAGTCGAAGTATAGAAAAATCATTGAGTTTTCGTAGTTTCAGTCGATTTATCGTTAGCCAAGTACTAAGCAATACGAATCAAAAAGAACTACGAATGGGGACTTAGAATAATTTTTCATTTTTCCCAACGTTTAAAATAATCACATTGAAAATATCTTAAAATGGGAAAAATAGTATACTTCTTCCTTCTACAAGTCGAAGTATAGAAAAATCATTGAGTTTTCGTAGTTTCAGTCGATTTATCGTTAGCCATGTACTAAGCAATACGAATCAAAAAGAACTACGAATGGGGACTTAGAATAATTTTTCATTTTTCCCAACTTTGAAAATAATCACTTGAAAAAAATCTTAGAATCCAAAGAATAGTATACTTGATCGTTCTACAAGTCGAAAATTGGAAAAATAAGTGATATTTTTGCTTGATGCTATTTTTGTCGGTATGCAAAATCGTTGTCAAGATTCTCAAACCTTAAAATCAGGCCAGCCGGCAATTGGCGGGTGAAAATTTCAATCAATTCCCATTCCTCACATCAAACTATGCATATAACAATAGCTTTTATGCTGAATGACGGCTATCCGGCTGTCCCTATCCAAAAATTGAGAAATCCATAAGTGTCCCTACCTACTTTGCGCCGAAGCAATACGAATCAAAAAGAACTACGAATGGGGACTTAGAATAATTTTTCATTTTTCCCAACTTTGAAAATAATCACTTGAAAAAAATCTTAGAATCCAAAGAATAGTATACTTGATCGTTCTACAAGTCGAAAATTGGAAAAATAAGTGATATTTTTGCTTGATGCTATTTTTGTCGGTATGCAAAATCGTTGTCAAGATTCTCAAACCTTAAAATCAGGCCAGCCGGCAATTGGCGGGTGAAAATTTCAATCAATTCCCATTCCTCACATCAAACTATGCATATAACAATAGCTTTTATGCTGAATGACGGCTATCCGGCTGTCCCTATCCAAAAATTGAGAAATCCATAAGTGTCCCTACCTACTTTGCGCCGAAGCAATACGAATCAAAAAGAACTACGAATGGGGACTTAGAATAATTTTTCATTTTTCCCAACTTTGAAAATAATCACTTGAAAAAAATCTTAGAATCCAAAGAATAGTATACTTGATCGTTCTACAAGTCGAAAATTGGAAAAATAAGTGATATTTTTGCTTGATGCTATTTTTGTCGGTATGCAAAATCGTTGTCAAGATTCTCAAACCTTAAAATCAGGCCAGCCGGCAATTGGCGGGTGAAAATTTCAATCAATTCCCATTCCTCACATCAAACTATGCATATAACAATAGCTTTTATGCTGAATGACGGCTATCCGGCTGTCCCTATCCAAAAATTGAGAAATCCATAAGTGTCCCTACCTACTTTGCGCCGAAGCAATACGAATCAAAAAGAACTACGAATGGGGACTTAGAATAATTTTTCATTTTTCCCAACTTTGAAAATAATCACTTGAAAAAAATCTTAGAATCCAAAGAATAGTATACTTGATCGTTCTACAAGTCGAAAATTGGAAAAATAAGTGATATTTTTGCTTGATGCTATTTTTGTCGGTATGCAAAATCGTTGTCAAGATTCTCAAACCTTAAAATCAGGCCAGCCGGCAATTGGCGGGTGAAAATTTCAATCAATTCCCATTCCTCACATCAAACTATGCATATAACAATAGCTTTTATGCTGAATGACGGCTATCCGGCTGTCCCTATCCAAAAATTGAGAAATCCATAAGTGTCCCTACCTACTTTGCGCCGAAGCAATACGAATCAAAAAGAACTACGAATGGGGACTTAGAATAATTTTTCATTTTTCCCAACTTTGAAAATAATCACTTGAAAAAAATCTTAGAATCCAAAGAATAGTATACTTGATCGTTCTACAAGTCGAAAATTGGAAAAATAAGTGATATTTTTGCTTGATGCTATTTTTGTCGGTATGCAAAATCGTTGTCAAGATTCTCAAACCTTAAAATCAGGCCAGCCGGCAATTGGCGGGTGAAAATTTCAATCAATTCCCATTCCTCACATCAAACTATGCATATAACAATAGCTTTTATGCTGAATGACGGCTATCCGGCTGTCCCTATCCAAAAATTGAGAAATCCATAAGTGTCCCTACCTACTTTGCGCCGAAGCAATACGAATCAAAAAGAACTACGAATGGGGACTTAGAATAATTTTTCATTTTTCCCAACTTTGAAAATAATCACTTGAAAAAAATCTTAGAATCCAAAGAATAGTATACTTGATCGTTCTACAAGTCGAAAATTGGAAAAATAAGTGATATTTTTGCTTGATGCTATTTTTGTCGGTATGCAAAATCGTTGTCAAGATTCTCAAACCTTAAAATCAGGCCAGCCGGCAATTGGCGGGTGAAAATTTCAATCAATTCCCATTCCTCACATCAAACTATGCATATAACAATAGCTTTTATGCTGAATGACGGCTATCCGGCTGTCCCTATCCAAAAATTGAGAAATCCATAAGTGTCCCTACCTACTTTGCGCCGAAGCAATACGAATCAAAAAGAACTACGAATGGGGACTTAGAATAATTTTTCATTTTTCCCAACTTTGAAAATAATCACTTGAAAAAAATCTTAGAATCCAAAGAATAGTATACTTGATCGTTCTACAAGTCGAAAATTGGAAAAATAAGTGATATTTTTGCTTGATGCTATTTTTGTCGGTATGCAAAATCGTTGTCAAGATTCTCAAACCTTAAAATCAGGCCAGCCGGCAATTGGCGGGTGAAAATTTCAATCAATTCC
>NW_026973997.1:0-5000 GCF_034640455.1 Diachasmimorpha longicaudata | reverse complement strand
TCAGAGTAGGTGAGACTACCCGCTGAATTTAAGCATATTACTAAGCGGAGGAAAAGAAACTAACTAGGATTTCCTTAGTAGCGGCGAGCGAACAGGAAAAAGCCCAGCACTGAATCCCACAATTATGTTGTTGGGAAATGTAGTGTTTGGGAGGATCCATTTATCCTGTGATGTTATTTTGTATCCAAGTCCATCTTGAATGGGGCCATTTACCCATAGAGGGTGCCAGGCCCGTAGTGATCGAAATACATTTCAGGAGGATTTCTCCTTAGAGTCGGGTTGCTTGAGAGTGCAGCTCTAAGTGGGTGGTAAACTCCATCTAAGGCTAAATATGACCACGAGACCGATAGCGAACAAGTACCGTGAGGGAAAGTTGAAAAGAACTTTGAAGAGAGAGTTCAAGAGTACGTGAAACCGTTCAGGGGTAAACCTGAGAAACCCAAAAGATCGAATGGGGAGATTCATCGTCAGCTCATTTTGTATATATATAAGTTATGATATAGGTTACTACTTGTAGTATTGCTTGTACATTCTTATATATTTTATTGCAAGATGTTGTCGGCGTGCACTTCTTCCCTAGTAGAACGTCGCGACCCGTTGAGTGTCGGTCTATAGCCCGAGAGGTAGCCTTTAATTTTTTCAATTAAAGACCCTTGGTGTTTTTCTGACTGGCTGCTCGATGGTATTCATCAGGTATTAAGCCGCATATTATATGCGTTTATATCCGTCGCAAGCGAGGTCAATTTTTAGTAGTACGGACCTAGTGCCGTCGCTATAATTGATCAGCTGTTGGTTGTACGGTATTCTAAAACTGGCTTATAATTAATACCGGTCAGCGATGCTACTGCTTTGGGTACTTTCAGGACCCGTCTTGAAACACGGACCAAGGAGTCTAACATGTACGCGAGTCATTGGGATTTTTTTTAAACTAAACCTAAAGGCGTAATGAAAGTAAAGGTCGTTCTTGTAGCGATTGAGGGAGGATGAGTTGTGTTAAGATACAGCTTCGCACTCCCTGGGCGTCTCATTCTTATTACAAGAAGAGGCGCACCAAGAGCGTACACGTTGGGACCCGAAAGATGGTGAACTATGCCTGGTCAGGATGAAGTCAGGGGAAACCCTGATGGAGGTCCGTAGCGATTCTGACGTGCAAATCGATCGTCGGAACTGGGTATAGGGGCGAAAGACTAATCGAACCATCTAGTAGCTGGTTCCCTCCGAAGTTTCCCTCAGGATAGCTGGCACTCGTTTTTAAACGAGTTTCATCTGGTAAAGCGAATGATTAGAGGCCTTGGGGTCGAAACGACCTCAACCTATTCTCAAACTTTAAATGGGTGAGATCTCTGGCTTGCTTGAATTTATGAAGCCATGAGATATATTTAATTGAATCAGAGTGCCAAGTGGGCCAATTTTGGTAAGCAGAACTGGCGCTGTGGGATGAACCAAACGCTGAGTTAAGGCGCCCAAGTCGACGCTTATGGGATACCATGAAAGGCGTTGGTTGCTTAAGACAGCAGGACGGTGGCCATGGAAGTCGGAATCCGCTAAGGAGTGTGTAACAACTCACCTGCCGAAGCAACTAGCCCTGAAAATGGATGGCGCTGAAGCGTCGCGCCTATACTCTGCCGTCAGTGGCAAGAGAAATATATATATAATATATATATTATGAAGCTCTGACGAGTAGGAGGGTCGCGGCGGTGTGCGCAGAAGGGTCTGGGCGTGAGCCTGCCTGGAGCCGCCGTCGGTGCAGATCTTGGTGGTAGTAGCAAATACTCCAGCGAGGCCCTGGAGGACTGACGTGGAGAAGGGTTTCGTGTGAACAGCCGTTGCACACGAGTCAGTCGATCCTAAGCCCTAGGAGAAATCCTATGTTGATGACGGTGTTTTTTTATAAAAAAAAAATATATATATATATTATATATATATTATAATTATTGTAACACACCCGTTGGGCGAAAGGGAATCCGGTTCCAATTCCGGAACCCGGCAGCGGAACCGCATACAATTCGGGCCCTCGTAAGAGTGTTCGTCGGGGTAACCCAAAATGACCTGGAGACGCCGTCGGGAGATCCAGAAAGAGTTTTCTTTTCTGTATAAGCGTTCGAGTTCCCTGGAAACTTTTAGCAAGGAGATAGGGTTTGGAACGCGAAGAGCACCGCAGTTGCGGCGGTGTCTGGATCTTCCCCTCGGACCTTGAAAATCCAGGAGAGGGCCACGTGGAGGTGTCGCGCCGGTTCGTACCCATATCCGCAGCAGGTCTCCAAGGTAAAGAGCCTCTAGTCGAGAGATTAATGTAGGTAAGGGAAGTCGGCAAATTGGATCCGTAACTTCGGAATAAGGATTGGCTCTGAGGAGCGGGGCGTGTCGGGCTTGGTCGGGAAGTGGGTTTGGCTAACGTGCCGGGCCTGGGCGAGGTGAATGGATCAGTAATGTTTCAGAATCCGAGCTCGGTCCCGTGCCTTGGCCTCCCACGGATCTTCCTTGCTGCGAGGCTTCTGTGATACTTCACCGTGTCGTAGTCGTTCTCTTCGGCCGCCATTCAACGCTCAGCTCAGAACTGGCACGGACTAGGAGAATCCGACTGTCTAATTAAAACAAAGCATTGCGATGGCCCTAGCGGGTGATGACGCAATGTGATTTCTGCCCAGTGCTCTGAATGTCAACGTGAAGAAATTCAAAAAAGCGCGGGTAAACGGCGGGAGTAACTATGACTCTCTTAAGGCGGGAGTAACTATGACTCTCTTAAGGGCCTTAGTTACTCATTTCCCAAAGGCGACGAATGCCATCTCGCTCGCCAAGTGCCTGCCCCCACCTCCACGTGGTGGCCGCCGGGTGTCAGTCGCTTGTTTCGACTGGTAGCTAACGGGGGAGGCTATGTTGCCCAGACCATCGGGCACGGGGCTCGGAAAGCCTGCAAACCAGGCAAGTGACCAACCGGCTTTTCGAGATTTTCTTGAGCCCTGGTGGAAAAGTCGGGGGGACAGGGGCATATTTGCCTCAACGGCTGTCGGGTTTGCAGCCCGGCAGTCGTCAATAGCTTGCACCTAGAAATTCTGAAGAATCACTGGGGCCATTCCCCAGCCGCCGGGTTATGCCTCGGAGGCCCGGCCAAGCTATTCCTGAGGGGAGTTCTTCGGAACCGTCCACCCCTCGCGAGCTCGAAGCTCAAAACCCCGCAACAACATCTGCGGGGAACACCTGCCACATTTGTCAGCCTCCTCGCACGTTCAGTACGTCGAGGGGGTTGGCAAATCACAGGCGCACGCACCGTCCCGCAGCGCCTCCGGCGGGGCAGCGACCTGTACCTGGTCCTGCCGCGTCGGATGCCGCACCACCTGCTGCCCAGGGGGGGTTCGTGTGCCCCGATTGCGCTCAGGCCTTTGGTACCCGCATCGGCCTCGGAGTTCACAGGAGGTCCAAACATCCGGACACTGTGAATGCCGAGGTCGACGTCGATCGCACCCGCAAGGGTCTGTCACAGGAGGAGTTGAGGATGGCTGCTGCGGAGGAGGCCTACGTCGCACACTTCGGGTGTGACAGAGCCGGGAATCCCGTCCGGTTTATCAACCTCTTCCTGGCACCCTTTTTCCCCGGAAGAAATTCTGATGGAATTAAGTATGCCAGGAAGACGGCTGGTTACCGCCTGCTAGTCCAACAGGCAATTGCAGCACTCCAAGACATCCCTCCTGCCCCACCCTCCCCGCCTAGCACCCAAACCACCCAGATGAGCAGCCCGGCCGCCGATCTGCCAAGCGCCTCGGGAGAGGGAGCGTTGCTCCCGCCTTCTGACCCCCGGGACATGTATGCTGAGGCCATTAGGCGTCTCATGCGTGTAGTCTCCAAGGATGACGCGAGCTTGGGTCATCCTTTGATTCGCCTCGGGGAGCGGCTGCTGGGGGGTGACGACGTGTCTGGTGGCATCGCTGACTGGATTCGTTCCGTGGCGGTACCCCCAGTTAGGCGAGGACGTCGTCCTCGCAGACGACGTAGAGATCAGGAGGGCGGTGAGCCGAGCCGCCAGAAGATCCGGCGTAGGGAATACGCCAAGATGCAGTCCCTATTTAGGGCCAACATGAGCAGGGCTGCTGAGTTGGTTCTGGATGGGGAAAGGGACGCAGCGGTGCCTCCCCTGGGGGAGATGGTCGAATTCTGGGAACCAGTATTCGGCCATCCTTCAATCCAGGTGGAGCAACACCCGCGTCTGCCTCATGACCAACAGAGGAACGCACTGGCGCAGCCCATCTCTGCTAAAGAGGTGGAGTCTGTCGAAGTCCCTAATGGCTCGGCACCTGGCATCGACGGGATCACACCGCGGGCGTGGCAGCAGTGCCCGATCGCTGTCAGAGCCCTCCTCTACAACATGGTCCTGTACACCGGCTCCTTCCCCGAAGACATCCTGGTAAGTAGGACGGTCTTCGTGCCCAAGAAGGCGAATGGCATGTCGCCTGCGGACTTCAGGCCCATCAGCATCGCCTCAGTGGTTGTGCGTCAGCTGCACAAGATCTTAGCACAGCGCATGATGGCTGAACATTTGGTCGATGAAAGGCAACGTTGCTTGGAAGATGGTTGCGCCGAGAACATAGCAGTTCTGGCGGCGGCCATCAACCACGCCCGTAGTCGCCGACGGGAGCTTCACATTGTGTCGCTCGACGTTGCCAAGGCCTTCGACTCGGTCAGCCACGAGGCCATAACATCGGCCCTCACTGAGGCGGGTGTGCCTGACAGTCTCGTGAGGTACGTGGAAACCACGTATCGCATCTCCACAACCATCTTGGAGGTGCCGGGCGGGAAGTCCGGGAGAATCGTTGTGAGGAGGGGGGTGCGACAGGGTGACCCTATGAGTTCCATCATCTTCTCGTTGGTCACCGATCGGATCCTGCGGTCGATACCATCGTCCGTCGGGTACCAGATGGAGTCGGACCATCTGATAAATGCCGTAGCATACGCGGACGACATCTGCTTGGTGGCCTCTTCGACCACCGGTATGTCTGCGGCACTGA
>NW_026973996.1:25000-27583 GCF_034640455.1 Diachasmimorpha longicaudata | reverse complement strand
ATTCTCGCTGTCCCTACCTACTCCCGCAGGGGGTGTAATGGCGGGTAAAACCGCCCTTACACACGGGGTGTGACGACCCCGCGGGCCCTGAGTCGAACTTGGTGTAGGGATTGGGATCCCCCTTTTGGGGGGTCTCAATAATTATACCAAGGGGGGGTTGCGGGTGCAGGGTGAAACCCTGTGCCCAGGGGGGGTTTCGGTGGGGGGGGGTCGCGAATTGGGTCGCGAGGGAGGGCGAAATCGGCTGGTGGAGGGGTGGTTCCACGTGGAGGAGGGGTGGGTCCGCGTGGTGGAGGGCGAAATCGGCGGGAGGAGGGGCGCGAGACCTATCTACTGGGGGTTCGGATGGGGAGGGTCGCGGATTGGGTCACGGTGGGGTGGGCCGGACTTCGGGAGACGCGAGGGAGGGCGAAATCGGCTGGTGGAGGGGTGGTTCCACGTGGTGGAGGGCGGAATCGGTTGGTGGACGGGTAATTCCACGCGTGGGTGGGGGTTCGGGGGGACTGGCTGCTTCGCAGTGCGAAGGGCATGGACGCTGCGGTTCTCGCAAGTAGTTCCAGCCACGCGTTAGTAGTCGGAACCTCCCGCAACGGTGGAGGCCGGCGAAAACGCGACGCCACACGTGGGGATTGGGTCAGGGGGAGTGGGTGGGTATCCCTCGGAAAAGGGACGGTTCGCGGGGTGGTGCGGGGGAGGGGGGACTGGCTGCTTCGCAGTGCGAAGGGCATGGACATTGCGGTTCTCGCAACTTGTTCCAGCCACGCGTTAGTAGTCGGAACCTCCCGCAACGGTGGAGGCCGGCGAAAACGCGACGCCACACGTGGGGGTTGGGTCAGGGGGAGTGGGTGGGTATCCCTCGGGAAAGGGACGGTTCGCGGGGTGGATCGTCGGGTGGGATGGGTGGGTTCCCCCTTTCTGTGGGTCTGCTCCCTCTCTGCTCCTCTTTCGAGGGGAGTCGAGGCGGAGCACTCCTTCAGCGCCTCCACCGGGCCCCGATCCGAGCTCCCCAGCTCAGCGGGAACCGGAAGGCCCCCTCCCAGGGACGGTGCTCAGCGTCCCGAGCTACCCAGCTCGGTGCCGCGGGGAACCGCCCCCTCTAATCCTTAATCCTCTTATTCATTCTTTTTCTTGTACTTTTCAGCTTTTCAGCTCTTGCCTTTCGGCACGGCCGGCGACCGTATCGTCTACTTCAACCATGGCAGGGCATTTTTGCAAATCTTGTCCGGAGGCTAAACTGCCCCCAATCGGATCTCCGGGGGGGCACAAAAATGCGTCCGTCGTGCGGCGAAGTCTGCGCATCGCTTCCCAGCATGCCAGAACATCATCTCCAGCGGCTACATCGAGGGACCCAAGGAGGGTGGTGCCCTCAAGGGTTCGTAGTCGCCCGCCGTGCGCCGGGGTACTGCCCTCCCGACGAGGGAAAGGTTCCAGCCTTCGTGCTGTTCACGAGGACGTCGCAGAGGAAGAGGAGTTGACTGCGCAGCCGAGCCAGCCAACGCCAGGATCTTCAAGAACTTCGACCGGTGAGTCCACTCAATTATTAGGTAGGGTTCGCGAGTGCCACGTTAGTTTAAGTAGGATCGATAGTCATCGCGTCGCGACCGGAGGCTCACCGGTACCCCCCGTTCCAATAGGTCATCCTCCCCGGACCCCTGCGATCGAGGGACCGGGCGCGCAACGCGACGTTAGAATACTGCAATTGAACATGTCCCGCTCAATTGCAGTAACCGGGGAGGTCTTCCAGTTAATTCGTAAAGAGCGTCTGGACATATTGTTGCTCCAAGAGCCGTATGCCATTCGGGAGGCGAACACCTGGGCCATCCGCGGCCTAGGAGTCGGAATGCGTATTGCCGCGAGCTCAACGGAGCGACCGTGGGCGGCCGTCGTTGCGTGCAACTCCATCGTGGAGATTGCTTACGTGTCCCAATTAAGTAATGCACATTGCGTTTGTGCTGAAGCCCGCGTCCCCGGTGGATCCTTCTTCGTCGTCTCCAGTTATTTTCAATACTCGGACGACATAGAAATCCACCTGAGGCAGCTTGAAAAGGTTCTCAGCTGTCTCAGGGGTCGCCGCGTTCTGGTGGCGGCCGATTCCAACGCCCAACACTCCCTTTGGAGCCCCAGGACCACTGACCGTGGTGTCCTCCTGGGTGAGCTCATCGAGTCTTTCGGTCTCCGCGTCGCGAATGATGCTAGGCAGGGCCCCACCTTCAGGAGTGCCGCAGGTACGTCGTTCATCGACGTCACACTGGCCACTCCTGGCATGTATAAATTCATACGTGCATGGAGGTTGGAGGACGAGTGGTCCACCGGTGACCACACGTCGGTTTTCTTTCGTTTAGCGATCCGGAGTTCCTCACAGCGCGTCAATAACTCGGGTGTCGGCGAGGGCTCTACCATGCGGTTCAACGTTCGTCGGGCCGACTGGAAAAAGTTCGAAGCGACCCTCGATGAGGAGGCCCGTGAGAAACTCGTGGACCATCCGCTGGATTCTACAGCGGATGTTGAGAGAATGGCAGAAGTACTGGGTGACGTACTCACCAAAGCCTGCCAAGATTCGATGCCGCGCCGCAGACATTACCG
>NW_026973996.1:15000-20000 GCF_034640455.1 Diachasmimorpha longicaudata | reverse complement strand
TTGAGAAAGCCATAAGTGTCCCTACCTACTTTGCGCCGAAGCAATACGAATCAAAAAGAACTACGAATGGGGACTTAGAATAATTTTTCATTTTTCCCAACTTTGAAAATAATCACTTGAAAAAAATCTTAGAATCCAAAGAATAGTATACTTGATCGTTCTACAAGTCGAAAATTGGAAAAATAAGTGATATTTTTGCTTGATGCTATTTTTGTCGGTATGCAAAATCGTTGTCAAGATTCTCAAACCTTAAAATCAGGCCAGCCGGCAAGTGGCGGGTGAAAATTTCAATCAATTCCCATTCCTCACATCAAACTATGCATATAACAATAGCTTTTATGCTGAATGACGGCTATCCGGCTGTCCCTATCCAAAAATTGAGAAAGCCATAAGTGTCCCTACCTACTTTGCGCCGAAGCAATACGAATCAAAAAGAACTACGAATGGGGACTTAGAATAATTTTTCATTTTTCCCAACTTTGAAAATAATCACTTGAAAAAAATCTTAGAATCCAAAGAATAGTATACTTGATCGTTCTACAAGTCGAAAATTGGAAAAATAAGTGATATTTTTGCTTGATGCTATTTTTGTCGGTATGCAAAATCGTTGTCAAGATTCTCAAACCTTAAAATCAGGCCAGCCGGCAATTGGCGGGTGAAAATTTCAATCAATTCCCATTCCTCACATCAAACTATGCATATAACAATAGCTTTTATGCTGAATGACGGCTATCCGGCTGTCCCTATCCAAAAATTGAGAAATCCATAAGTGTCCCTACCTACTTTGCGCCGAAGCAATACGAATCAAAAAGAACTACGAATGGGGACTTAGAATAATTTTTCATTTTTCCCAACTTTGAAAATAATCACTTGAAAAAAATCTTAGAATCCAAAGAATAGTATACTTGATCGTTCTACAAGTCGAAAATTGGAAAAATAAGTGATATTTTTGCTTGATGCTATTTTTGTCGGTATGCAAAATCGTTGTCAAGATTCTCAAACCTTAAAATCAGGCCAGCCGGCAATTGGCGGGTGAAAATTTCAATCAATTCCCATTCCTCACATCAAACTATGCATATAACAATAGCTTTTATGCTGAATGACGGCTATCCGGCTGTCCCTATCCAAAAATTGAGAAATCCATAAGTGTCCCTACCTACTTTGCGCCGAAGCAATACGAATCAAAAAGAACTACGAATGGGGACTTAGAATAATTTTTCATTTTTCCCAACTTTGAAAATAATCACTTGAAAAAAATCTTAGAATCCAAAGAATAGTATACTTGATCGTTCTACAAGTCGAAAATTGGAAAAATAAGTGATATTTTTGCTTGATGCTATTTTTGTCGGTATGCAAAATCGTTGTCAAGATTCTCAAACCTTAAAATCAGGCCAGCCGGCAATTGGCGGGTGAAAATTTCAATCAATTCCCATTCCTCACATCAAACTATGCATATAACAATAGCTTTTATGCTGAATGACGGCTATCCGGCTGTCCCTATCCAAAAATTGAGAAATCCATAAGTGTCCCTACCTACTTTGCGCCGAAGCAATACGAATCAAAAAGAACTACGAATGGGGACTTAGAATAATTTTTCATTTTTCCCAACTTTGAAAATAATCACTTGAAAAAAATCTTAGAATCCAAAGAATAGTATACTTGATCGTTCTACAAGTCGAAAATTGGAAAAATAAGTGATATTTTTGCTTGATGCTATTTTTGTCGGTATGCAAAATCGTTGTCAAGATTCTCAAACCTTAAAATCAGGCCAGCCGGCAATTGGCGGGTGAAAATTTCAATCAATTCCCATTCCTCACATCAAACTATGCATATAACAATAGCTTTTATGCTGAATGACGGCTATCCGGCTGTCCCTATCCAAAAATTGAGAAATCCATAAGTGTCCCTACCTACTTTGCGCCGAAGCAATACGAATCAAAAAGAACTACGAATGGGGACTTAGAATAATTTTTCATTTTTCCCAACTTTGAAAATAATCACTTGAAAAAAATCTTAGAATCCAAAGAATAGTATACTTGATCGTTCTACAAGTCGAAAATTGGAAAAATAAGTGATATTTTTGCTTGATGCTATTTTTGTCGGTATGCAAAATCGTTGTCAAGATTCTCAAACCTTAAAATCAGGCCAGCCGGCAATTGGCGGGTGAAAATTTCAATCAATTCCCATTCCTCACATCAAACTATGCATATAACAATAGCTTTTATGCTGAATGACGGCTATCCGGCTGTCCCTATCCAAAAATTGAGAAAGCCATAAGTGTCCCTACCTACTTTGCGCCGAAGCAATACGAATCAAAAAGAACTACGAATGGGGACTTAGAATAATTTTTCATTTTTCCCAACTTTGAAAATAATCACTTGAAAAAAATCTTAGAATCCAAAGAATAGTATACTTGATCGTTCTACAAGTCGAAAATTGGAAAAATAAGTGATATTTTTGCTTGATGCTATTTTTGTCGGTATGCAAAATCGTTGTCAAGATTCTCAAACCTTAAAATCAGGCCAGCCGGCAATTGGCGGGTGAAAATTTCAATCAATTCCCATTCCTCACATCAAACTATGCATATAACAATAGCTTTTATGCTGAATGACGGCTATCCGGCTGTCCCTATCCAAAAATTGAGAAAGCCATAAGTGTCCCTACCTACTTTGCGCCGAAGCAATACGAATCAAAAAGAACTACGAATGGGGACTTAGAATAATTTTTCATTTTTCCCAACTTTGAAAATAATCACTTGAAAAAAATCTTAGAATCCAAAGAATAGTACACTTGATCGTTCTACAAGTCGAAAATTGGAAAAATAAGTGATATTTTTGCTTGATGCTATTTTTGTCGGTATGCAAAATCGTTGTCAAGATTCTCAAACCTTAAAATCAGGCCAGCCGGCAATTGGCGGGTGAAAATTTCAATCAATTCCCATTCCTCACATCAAACTATGCATATAACAATAGCTTTTATGCTGAATGACGGCTATCCGGCTGTCCCTATCCAAAAATTGAGAAATCCATAAGTGTCCCTACCTACTTTGCGCCGAAGCAATACGAATCAAAAAGAACTACGAATGGGGACTTAGAATAATTTTTCATTTTTCCCAACTTTGAAAATAATCACTTGAAAAAAAACTTAGAATCCAAAGAATAGTATACTTGATCGTTCTACAAGTCGAAAATTGGAAAAATAAGTGATATTTTTGCTTGATGCTATTTTTGTCGGTATGCAAAATCGTTGTCAAGATTCTCAAACCTTAAAATCAGGCCAGCCGGCAATTGGCGGGTGAAAATTTCAATCAATTCCCATTCCTCACATCAAACTATGCATATAACAATAGCTTTTATGCTGAATGACGGCTATCCGGCTGTCCCTATCCAAAAATTGAGAAAGCCATAAGTGTCCCTACCTACTTTGCGCCGAAGCAATACGAATCAAAAAGAACTACGAATGGGGACTTAGAATAATTTTTCATTTTTCCCAACTTTGAAAATAATCACTTGAAAAAAATCTTAGAATCCAAAGAATAGTATACTTGATCGTTCTACAAGTCGAAAATTGGAAAAATAAGTGATATTTTTGCTTGATGCTATTTTTGTCGGTATGCAAAATCGTTGTCAAGATTCTCAAACCTTAAAATCAGGCCAGCCGGCAAGTGGCGGGTGAAAATTTCAATCAATTCCCATTCCTCACATCAAACTATGCATATAACAATAGCTTTTATGCTGAATGACGGCTATCCGGCTGTCCCTATCCAAAAATTGAGAAATCCATAAGTGTCCCTACCTACTTTGCGCCGAAGCAATACGAATCAAAAAGAACTACGAATGGGGACTTAGAATAATTTTTCATTTTTCCCAACTTTGAAAATAATCACTTGAAAAAAATCTTAGAATCCAAAGAATAGTATACTTGATCGTTCTACAAGTCGAAAATTGGAAAAATAAGTGATATTTTTGCTTGATTCTATTTTTGTTGGTATGCAAAAATAGCATCACAGAATTTTTAATTGAAAAAAATTATATTCATATATAATTGAATGCATAAAATTAAACTAAATTCTATATAACTAATTTATAATTTATCAGGTAACCGATATTATTAATTTTTAGTGATGACTTGAAAAGTTGATGCTATTTTTGTTGGTATGCAAAAATAGCATCACAGAATTTTTAATTGAAAAAAATATATATTCATATATAATTGAATGCATAAAATTAAACTAAATTCTATATAACTAATTTGTAATTTACCAAGTAACCGATATTATTAATTTTTATTGATGACTTGAAACGTTGATCTTATTTTTGTTGGTATGCAAAAATAGCATCACAGAATTTTTAATTAAAAAAAATATATATTCATATATAATTGAATGCATAAAATTAAACTAAATTCTATACAACTATTTTATAGTTTATCAAGTAACCGATATTATTAATTTTCAATGATGTCTTGGAACGTTGATGCTATTTTTGTTGGTATGCAAAAATAGCATCACAGAATTTTTAATTAAAAAAAATATATCTTCATATATAATTGAATGCATAAAATTAAACTAAATTCTATACAACTATTTTATAGTTTATCAAGTAACCGATATTATTAATTTTCAATGATGTCTTGGAACGTTGATGCTATTTTTGTTGGTATGCAAAAATAGCATCACAGAATTTTTAATTGAAAAAAATTATATTCATATATAATTGAATGCATAAAATTAAACTAAATTCTATACAACTATTTTATAGTTTATCAAGTAACCGATATTATTAATTTTCAATGATGTCTTGGAACGTTGATGCTATTTTTGTTGGTATGCAAAAATAGCATCACAGAATTTTTAATTAAAAAAAATATATATTCATATATAATTGAATGCATAAAATTAAACTAAATTCTATACAACTATTTTATAGTTTATCAAGTAACCGATATTATTAATTTTCAATGATGTCTTGGAACGTTGATGCTATTTTTGTTGGTATGCA
>NW_026973996.1:0-2500 GCF_034640455.1 Diachasmimorpha longicaudata | reverse complement strand
TCCAAAAATTGAGAAATCCATAAGTGTCCCTACCTACTTTGCGCCGAAGCCAATACGAATCAAAAAGAACTACGAATGGGGGACTTAGAATAATTTTTCATTTTCCCAACTTTGAAAATAATCACTTGAAAAAAATCTTAGAATCCAAAGAATAGTATACTTGATCGTTCTACAAGTCGAAAATTGGAAAAATAAGTGATATTTTTGCTTGATTCTATTTTGTTGGTATGCAAAAATAGCATCACAGAATTTTTAATTGAAAAAAATTATATTCATGTATAATTGAATGCATAAATTAAACTAAATTCTATAAAAACTAATTTATAATTTATCAGGTAACCGATATTATTAATTTTTAGTGATGACTTGAAAAGTTGATGCTATTTTTGTTGGTATGCAAAAATAGCATCACAGAATTTTTAATTGAAAAAAATTATATTCATGTATAATTGAATGCATAAAATTAAACTAAATTCTATAAAACTAATTTATAATTTATCAGGTAACCGATATTATTAATTTTTAGTGATGATATGAAAGTTGATGCTATTTTTGTTGGTATGCAAAAATAGCATCACAGAATTTTTAATTGAAAAAAATTATATTCATGTATAATTGAATGCATAAAATTAAACTAAATTCTATAAAACTAATTTATAATTTATCAGGTAACCGATATTATTAATTTTTAGTGATGACTTGAAAAGTTGATGCTATTTTTGTTGGTATGCAAAAATAGCATCACAGAATTTTTAATTGAAAAAAATATATATTCAGATATAATTGAATGCATAAAATTAAACTAAAATTCTATACAACTAATTTATATTTTATCAAGTAACCGATATTATTAATTTTCAATGATGTCTTGGAACGTTCATGCTATTTTTGTTGGTATGCAAAAATAGCATCACAGAATTTTTAATTGAAAAAAATATATATTCAAATATAATTGAATGCATAAAATTAAACTAAATTCTATACAACTAATTTATATTTTATCAAGTAACCGATATTATTAATTTTCAAGTGGTGTCTTGGAACGTTGATCCTATTTTTGTTGGTATGCAAAAATAGCATCACAGAATTTTTAATTAAAAAAAATATATATTCATATATAATTGAATGCATAAAATGAAACTAAATTCTATACAACTAATTTATATTTTATCAAGTAACCGATATTATTAATTTTCAATGATGTCTTGGAACGTTGATCCTATTTTTGTTGGTATGCAAAAATAGCATCACAGAATTTTTCATTGAAAAAAATATATATTCATATATAATTGAATGCCTAAAATAAAAAATAAATTCTATACAACTAATTTATATTTATCAAGTAACCGATATTATTAATTTTCAATGATGTCTTGGAACGTTGATGCTATTTTTGTTGGTATGCAAAATAGCATCACAGAATTTTTCATTGAAAAAAATATATATTCATATATAATTGAATGCCTAAAATAAAAATAAATTCTATGTAACTAATTTATAATTATCAAGTAACCGATATTATTAATTTTCAATGATGTCTTGGAACGTTGATCCTATTTTTGTTGTATGCAAAAATAGAATCACAGAATTTTTAATTAAAAAAAATAATATATTCATATATAATTGAATCCATAAAATTAAACCTAAATTCTATACAACTATTTTATAGTTTATCAAGTAACCGATATTATTAATTTTCAATGATGTCCTTGGAACGTTGATGCTATTTTTGTTGGTATGCAAAAATAGCATCACAGAATTTTTAATTGAAAAAAATTATATTCATATATAATTGAATGCATAAAATTAACTAAATTCTATATAACTAATTTATAATTTATCAGGTAACCGATATTATTAATTTTTAGTGATGACTTGAAAAGTTGATGCTATTTTGTTGGTATGCAAAAATAGCATCACAGAATTTTTAATTGAAAAAAATATATATTCAGATATAATTGAATGCATAAAATGAAACTAAATTCTATACAACTAATTTATATTTTATCAAGTAACCGATATTATTAATTTTCAATGATGTCTTGGAACGTTGATCTATTTTTGTTGGTATGCAAAAATAGCATCACAGAATTTTTAATTAAAAAAAATATATATTCATATATAATTGAATGCATAAAATGAAACTAAATTCTATACAACTAATTTATATTTTATCAAGTAACCGATATTATTAATTTTCAATGATGTCTTGGAACGTTGATCCTATTTTTGTTGGTATGCAAAAATAGCATCACAGAATTTTTCATTGAAAAAATATATATTCATATATAATTGAATGCCTAAAATAAAAATAATTCTATACAACTAATTTATATTTATCAAGTAACCGATATTATTAATTTTCAATGATGTCTTGGAACGTTGATGCTATTTTTGTTGGTATGCAAAAATAGCATCACAGAATTTTTCATTGAAAAAATATATATTCATATATAATTGAATGCCTAAGAATAAAAATAAATTCATATCACACGTGAGT
>NW_026973995.1:0-29248 GCF_034640455.1 Diachasmimorpha longicaudata | reverse complement strand
ATTATTTTCAAATTTGGGAAAAATGAAAAATTATTCTAAGTCGCCATTCGTAGTTCTTTTTGATTCGTATTGCTTCGGCGCAAAGTAGGTAGGGACACTTATGGCTTTGTCAATTTTTGGATAGGGACAGCCGGATAGCCGTCATTCAGCATAAAAGCTATTGTTATATGCATAGTTTGATGTGAGGAATGGGAATTGATTGAAATTTTCACCCGCCAATTACCGGCTGGCCTGATTTTAACGTTTGAGAATCTTGACAACGATTTTGCATACCAACAAAAATAGCATCAAGCAAAAATATCACTTATTTTTCTAATTTTCGACTTGTAGGACGATCAAGTATACTATTCTTTGGATTCTAAGATTTTTTTCAACTCATTATTTTCAAAGTTGGGAAAAATGAAAAATTATTCCAAGTCCCCATTCGTAGTTCTTTTTGATTCGTATTGCTTCGGCGCAAAGTAGGTAGTGACACTTATGGCTTGTCAATTTTTGGATAGGGACAGCCGGATAGCCGTCATTCAGCATAAAAGCTATTGTTATATGCTTAGTTTGATGTGAGGAATGGGAATTGATTGAAATTTTCACCCGCTAATTACCGGCTGGCCTGATTTTAACGTTTGAGAATCTTGACAACGATTTTGCATACCAACAAAAATAGCATCAAGCAAAAATATCACTTATTTTTCTAATTTTCGACTTGTAGAACGATCAAGTATACTATTCTTTGAATTCTAAGATTTTTTTCAAGTCATTATTTTCAAAGTTGGGAAAAATGAAAAATTATTCCAAGTCCCCATTCGTAGTTCTTTTTGATTCGTATTGCTTCGGCGCAAAGTAGGTAGGGACACTTATGGCTTTGTCAATTTTTGGATAGGGACACTCAATGCGGTATTATGAAAACAACCTTGCCAGGTTATGGTTTTCGGAAACCTCGCATGGCCTATTAATCTACTCTACTTACATAATAACTAACACTTAGGCCATTACCCACTGCCAAGGGGGGGGTTGGAAAAATCCATACTGTCGGCCGGTTCAGATGGCCGAAGGACACTTTGCAACCATGACGGCGCCAGGTCACAAGTGACTGACGCAGGCATGGCTCCCGCGGGGAACCTCGGGGCGGTGGTCCTTGGTGTCAGCCTGACACCCAGAATGTGAAAAGTGGATAAGGGTATTTGGGGTTAAAAGAAATAGAATAGAAGAAGAGGAAGAAAAGAGAAGAGGTGACTCTAATACTCATTCATATCTCCAACCGGGACAGGGTTACCCGGAGAAGGTTACCGGGTTCCTATCCCACGACTCTCGTCTCCGACAACGAGAGCTGGTTGGTCCCATTCATTCATTCACTCATCGTCGCCGCGATTTCTAATTTCCGCGTACTCTTCCACGCATTTTAGCCACATGCATTCCTTGCAAAAATCCGCGAACACGGCGAATGACTCCCTGGACGACACTAGCGCTTGTGCCGCCTGGGGCCATGGGCGATTCCCGATTATTCCCGCGATGCACTCTCGCTGTGGTGCATATATCGGACAGTCCATGATGAAGTGCTGGACTGTGTCTTCAGCCTGGTCGCACTCGCAGTTGCGTGACTGGGCAAGGCACCGGTCATGAAGATAAGACCGGAATTGCCCATGCCCTGTCAGGACCTGCGAAACCCAGTGGTCGCACTCGACCCACTTAGCGTCCAGACGCGCCGCAGTATCGGGGAAGAACGCGAAGGTGTTCCTCCCGGTTGAAGCCCCCTCAAACCTATCCCTCCAGAGATTCCGGATCTCTGCCTTTATATCTTCGACGGCCTCGATCGGGCGGCCGTTGTCATCAACGCGCGGATTCGCGGGGTCTATTTCTACATCACCTATTCTGACCGCAATGCCTTTCTTGGCTTGGTAGCGCGCTGCTCTTTCCCTCAATAATAGGTCCACAGGAAGCACCCCCGCCGCTGCGCAGAGTGCTTCGTGTGAAGCCGTCCTATACGCGCCAGTCACCGTCAGCAGCGCGCTCCTCTGCGCGGTACGGAGTTTCTTCCAGTCGTACGGTGTACAACGGTCCACCCACCCTTGGGCTGCATACGACGCGACAGTCTGAAAAACGCCCTGAAAAACGACTTTAACCGATCGGTATCGGAGCCCCCAATGCTTGTGCATTAGGGCCGATAGCCGAGTGAAAAGGACTCTAGCCTTTTCCTGTATGTATTTTGTATGGGTCCGGACCCGCATGTTTCTATTAAAATGTACCCCGAGGTACCTCACGCTCTCCTTGAATCTAATTTTCTCCCCGTCGAGCCTAATCTCGGGTGGGCGGATATCCAACACCGGTTTCACGCGTCGGCGTGTCCTTCGCGCCCGATCCCACCTGTACCGCACCAGCGGCGCTCTCTTCTGCGAGTTGCATGACAGGACAATTGCCTCTGTCTTGCTCCTCGACAGTTCGAGCTTCGCTGACGCGCACCACGACGCGATGTGTTCGGCGACGGCTCGGCCTATCCTCTCTATTTCCTTACGCGAGTCGGCCGATACGACCGCGATAAGGTCGTCCGCGTAGGCGACTTCGATATCACCAAAATTCTGCTCGATGCTCTTGAGGAGGGCATCGAACATGAGATTCCAGCAAGCGGGGCCCAGGACTGATCCTTGTGGACAGCCCCGGGTGGCCGGCTTGGAAACCTCTTGGTCGCTCCAGGCGATCTTGACGGTCCGATTGTCAAAGTAGCTCCGGAGCACTTCAAAGACATTCTTCGGACAGTCTCGATCCGCCAAAGACTGGAGGACTAGGGGCCACCACACGTTGTCAAAGGCTCCTGAAATATCGAAAAGGAGTCCAATGACGTACCTCTTGTCGTTACCGCGTTCGACTAATTCACGCAACTCTACTATCGCGTCTTCCGTGGAGCGTCCAGGCAGAAAGCCATATTGACGTCCTGATATTTTGTCCTCAGTAAGGACTTTCGCCATAAGGATCCCGTGCAGGACCTTTTCGAAAAATTTCCCGACAACCGACAAGAGGCAAATGGGACGGTAGGATTTGGGGTCGGACACATCCTTGTGAACTCCTTTGAGGAGAGCACGAAGTGTGCCGACTTTCCAAACGGTGGGGAAAACGCCGTGCTTAAGGCAGGCGTTGAAGAGTCGCGTGAAGATGTGAGGCATCCTCATGACCGCGACTTTTAGGACCCTAACTTCAACTAGATCGCATCCTGGGGCTTTGTCGTTCTTAAGGGTCTTTACGAGACCCTTAAGTTGGTCGTCCGTCAAGTCTCGTGCGTCCTCTGTCTGGACCGTTAAGTTCCTCGCGCGTTCACGGATGTCAGTCTGTTCGGGTGTGTCTTCGTTGGGGTCATCGTCAGGTACGTGTGTGTCCAACAGTACCTCAGCAGTTTCACGCATTGTAAGTGTCGTGCCATTCGCGGTTCTAAGTGTGCTGAGTACCGTGCCTACACGTAATTTATCAGCCGCGTATTTATAATGGAAGCCCCAGGGATTCGCATTACTTTCGGTCGTTATGTAACCGCGCCAGCTATTTTCTTTAGTTGTCCTAAGTAGCCTGGTATACGATCGCAGGACTACACGATACCTACTCTGTTTAATTTTTCGCGCGTCAGGGTTAGTCTCCCTTTGGTAGCCGTTTCGGAGACGACTGACCAGTTTGCGTTTGCTGGTCAGCTCCTCGGTCCACCACGGATTCGCGCGACGGTAATGTCTGCGGCGCGGCATCGAATCTTGGCAGGCTTTGGTGAGTACGTCACCCAGTACTTCTGCCATTCTCTCAACATCCGCTGTAGAATCCAGCGGATGGTCCACGAGATTCTCACGGGCCTCCTCATCGAGGGTCGCCTCGAACTTTTCCCAGTCGGCCCGACGAACGTTGAACCGCATGGTAGAGCCCTCGCCGACTCCCGAGTTATTGACGCGCTGTGAGGAACTGCGGATTGCTAAACGAAAGAAAACCGACGTGTGGTCACCGGTGGACCACTCGTCCTCCAACCTCCATGCACGTATGAATTTATACATGCCAGGGGTGGCCAGTGTGACGTCGATGAACGACGTACCTGCGGCACTCCTGAAGGTTGGGCCCTGCCTAGCATCATTCGCGACGCGGAGACCGAAAGACTCTATGAGCTCACCCAGGAGGACACCACGGTCAGTGGTCCTGGGGCTCCAAAGGGAGTGTTGGGCGTTCGAATCGGCCGCCACCAGAACGCGGCGACCCCTGAGACAGCTGAGAACCTTTTCAAGCTGCCTCAGGTGGATTTCTATGTCGTCCGAGTATTGAAAATAACTGGAGACGACGAAGAAGGATCCACCGGGGACGCGGGCTTCAGCACAAACGCAATGTGCATTACTTAATTGGGACACGTAAGCAATCTCCACGATGGAGTTGCACGCAACGACGGCCGCCCACGGTCGCTCCGTTGAGCTCGCGGCAATACGCATTCCGACTCCTAGGCCGCGGATGGCCCAGGTGTTCGCCTCACGAATGGCATACGGCTCTTGGAGCAACAATATGTCCAGACGCTCTTTGCGAATTAACTGGAAGACCTCCCCGGTTACTGCAATTGAGCGGGACATGTTCAATTGCAGTATTCTAACGTCGCGTTGCGCGCCCGGTCCCTCGATCGCAGGGGTCCGGGGAGGATGACCTATTGGAACGGGGGGTACCGGTGAGCCTCCGGTCGCGACGCGATGACTATCGATCCTACTTAGACTAACTTGGCACTCGCGAACCCTACCTAATAAATGAGTGGACTCACCGGTTGATGATCTTGAAGATCCCGGCGTTGGCTGGCTCGGATGCGCAGTCACTCCTTCGTCCTCTGCGACGTCCTCGTGGACAGCACGAAGGCTGGAACCTTTCCCTCGTCGGGAGGGCAGTACCCCGGCGCACGGCGGGCGACTACGAACCCTTGAGGGCACCACCCTCCTTGGGTCCCTCGATGTAGTCGCTGCTGGTGTTGTTCCTCTGGCATGCTGGGAAGCGATGCGCAGACTTCGCCGCACGACGGACGCATCATTGTGCCCCCCCGGAGATCCGATTGGGGGCAGCTTAGACTCCGGAATTGTTTTCAATAGATGCTCTGCCATGGTTAGAAGTGGACGAGACGGTCGCCGGCCGTGCCGAAAGGCAATAGCTGAAAGGCTGAAAAGTAAAAGAAAAAGAATGAATAAGAGGATTAAGGGTTAGATGGGGCGGTTCCCCGCGGCACCGAGCTGGGTAGCTCGGGACGCTGAGCACCGTCCCTGGGAGGGGGCCTTCCGGTTCCCGCCGAGCTGGGGAGCTCGGATCGGGGCCCGGTGGAGGCGCTGAAGGAGTGCTCCGCCTCGACTCCCCTCGAAAGAGGAGCAGAGAGGGAGCAGACCCACAGAAAGGGGGAACCCACCCATCCCACCCGACGACCCACCCCGCGAACCGTCCCTTTCCCGAGGGATACCCACCCACTCCCCCTGAGACCCAGCCCCACGTGTAGCGTCGCGTTTTCGCCGGCCTCCACCGTTGCGGGAGGTTCCAACTACTAGCGCGTGGCTGGAACTAGTTGCGAGAACCGCAATGTCCGTGCCCTTCGCACTGCGAAGCAGCCAGTCCCCCCTCCCCCGCACCACCCCGCGAACCGTCCCTTTTCCGAGGGATACCCACCCACTCCCCCTGGCCCAACCCCCACGTGTGGCGTCGCGTTTTCGCCGGCCTCCACCGTTGCGGGAGGTTCCGACTACTAACGCGTGGCTGGAACCACTTGCGAGAACCGCAGTGTCCATGCCCTTCGCACTGCGAAGCAGCCTGTCCCCCCGAACCCCCACCCACGCGTGGAATTACCCGTCCACCAACCGATTCCGCCCTCCACCCCGTGGGACCACCCCTCCACCAGCCGATTTCGCCCTCGCGCGCGTCTCCCTAAGTCCGGCCCACCCACCGTGACCAAATCCGCGACCCTCCCCCTCCGAACCCCCCAGTAAGTAGGTCTCGCGCCCCTCCACCCGTCGATTTCGCCCTTCACCACGTGGACCCACCCCTCCACCACGTGGAACCACCCCTCCACCGGGCGATTTCGCCCTCCCTCGCGACCCAATTCGCGACCCCCACCCTCCGAAACCCCCCATGGGTACAGGGACTCACCCTGCACCCGCAACCCCCCTAGGTGTAATTATTGAGACCCCCCAAAAGGGGGATCCCAATCCTTACACCAAGTTCGACTCAGGGACCGCGGGGTCGTCACACCCCGTGTGTAAGGGCGGTTTTATCCGCCATTACACCCCCTGCGGGATTTTGGATAGGGACAGCCGGATAGCCGTCATTCAGCATAAAAGCTATTGTTATATGCATAGTTTGATGTGAGGAATGGGAATTGATTGAAATTTTCACCCGCCAATTGCCGGCTGGCCTGATTTTAAGGTTTGAGAATCTTGACAACGATTTTGCATACCGACAAAAATAGCATCAAGCAAAAATATCACTTATTTTTCCAATTTTCGACTTGTAGAACGATCAAGTATACTATTCTTTGGATTCTAAGATTTTTTTCAAGTGATTATTTTCAAAGTTGGGAAAAATGAAAAATTATTCTAAGTCCCCATTCGTAGTTCTTTTTGATTCGTATTGCTTCGGCGCAAAGTAGGTAGGGACACTTATGGCTTTCTCAATTTTTGGATAGGGACAGCCGGATAGCCGTCATTCAGCATAAAAGCTATTGTTCTATGCATAGTTTGATGTGAGGAATGGGAATTGATTGAAATTTTCACCCGCCAATTGCCGGCTGGCCTGATTTTAAGGTTTGAGAATCTTGACAACGATTTTGCATACCGACAAAAATAGCATCAAGCAAAAATATCACTTATTTTTCCAATTTTCGACTTGTAGAACGATCAAGTATACTATTCTTTGGATTCTAAGATTTTTTTCAAGTGATTATTTTCAAAGTTGGGAAAAATGAAAAATTATTCTAAGTCCCCATTCGTAGTTCTTTTTGATTCGTATTGCTTCGGCGCAAAGTAGGTAGGGACACTTATGGCTTTCTCAATTTTTGGATAGGGACAGCCGGATAGCCGTCATTCAGCATAAAAGCTATTGTTCTATGCATAGTTTGATGTGAGGAATGGGAATTGATTGAAATTTTCACCCGCCAATTGCCGGCTGGCCTGATTTTAAGGTTTGAGAATCTTGACAACGATTTTGCATACCGACAAAAATAGCATCAAGCAAAAATATCACTTATTTTTCCAATTTTCGACTTGTAGAACGATCAAGTATACTATTCTTTGGATTCTAAGATTTTTTTCAAGTGATTATTTTCAAAGTTGGGAAAAATGAAAAATTATTCTAAGTCCCCATTCGTAGTTCTTTTTGATTCGTATTGCTTCGGCGCAAAGTAGGTAGGGACACTTATGGCTTTCTCAATTTTTGGATAGGGACAGCCGGATAGCCGTCATTCAGCATAAAAGCTATTGTTATATGCATAGTTTGATGTGAGGAATGGGAATTGATTGAAATTTTCACCCGCCAATTGCCGGCTGGCCTGATTTTAAGGTTTGAGAATCTTGACAACGATTTTGCATACCGACAAAAATAGCATCAAGCAAAAATATCACTTATTTTTCCAATTTTCGACTTGTAGAACGATCAAGTATACTATTCTTTGGATTCTAAGATTTTTTTCAAGTGATTATTTTCAAAGTTGGGAAAAATGAAAAATTATTCTAAGTCCCCATTCGTAGTTCTTTTTGATTCGTATTGCTTCGGCGCAAAGTAGGTAGGGACACTTATGGATTTCTCAATTTTTGGATAGGGACAGCCGGATAGCCGTCATTCAGCATAAAAGCTATTGTTATATGCATAGTTTGATGTGAGGAATGGGAATTGATTGTAATTTTCACCCGCCAATTGCCGTCTGGCCTGATTTTAAGGTTTGAGAATCTTGACAACGATTTTGCATACCGACAAAAATAGCATCAAGCAAAAATATCACTTATTTTTCCAATTTTCGACTTGTAGAACGATCAAGTATACTATTCTTTGGATTCTATGATTTTTTTCAAGTGATTATTTTCAAAGTTGGGAAAAATGAAAAATTATTCTAAGTCCCCATTCGTAGTTCTTTTTGATTCGTATTGCTTCGGCGCAAAGTAGGTAGGGACACTTATGGATTTCTCAATTTTTGGATAGGGACAGCCGGATAGCCGTCATTCAGCATAAAAGCTATTGTTATATGCATAGTTTGATGTGAGGAATGGGAATTGATTGAAATTTTCACCCGCCAATTGCCGGCTGGCCTGATTTTAAGGTTTGAGAATCTTGACAACGATTTTGCATACCGACAAAAATAGCATCAAGCAAAAATATCACTTATTTTTCCAATTTTCGACTTGTAGAACGATCAAGTATACTATTCTTTGGATTCTAAGATTTTTTTCAAGTGATTATTTTCAAAGTTGGGAAAAATGAAAAATTATTCTAAGTCCCCATTCGTAGTTCTTTTTGATTCGTATTGCTTCGGCGCAAAGTAGGTAGGGACACTTATGGCTTTCTCAATTTTTGGATAGGGACAGCCGGATAGCCGTCATTCAGCATAAAAGCTATTGTTCTATGCATAGTTTGATGTGAGGAATGGGAATTGATTGAAATTTTCACCCGCCAATTGCCGGCTGGCCTGATTTTAAGGTTTGAGAATCTTGACAACGATTTTGCATACCGACAAAAATAGCATCAAGCAAAAATATCACTTATTTTTCCAATTTTCGACTTGTAGAACGATCAAGTATACTATTCTTTGGATTCTAAGATTTTTTTCAAGTGATTATTTTCAAAGTTGGGAAAAATGAAAAATTATTCTAAGTCCCCATTCGTAGTTCTTTTTGATTCGTATTGCTTCGGCGCAAAGTAGGTAGGGACACTTATGGCTTTCTCAATTTTTGGATAGGGACAGCCGGATAGCCGTCATTCAGCATAAAAGCTATTGTTATATGCATAGTTTGATGTGAGGAATGGGAATTGATTGAAATTTTCACCCGCCAATTGCCGGCTGGCCTGATTTTAAGGTTTGAGAATCTTGACAACGATTTTGCATACCGACAAAAATAGCATCAAGCAAAAATAACACTTATTTTTCCAATTTTCGACTTGTAGAACGATCAAGTATACTATTCTTTGGATTCTAAGATTTTTTTCAAGTGATTATTTTCAAAGTTGGGAAAAATGAAAAATTATTCTAAGTCCCCATTCGTAGTTCTTTTTGATTCGTATTGCTTCGGCGCAAAGTAGGTAGGGACACTTATGGATTTCTCAATTTTTGGATAGGGACAGCCGGATAGCCGTCATTCAGCATAAAAGCTATTGTTATATGCATAGTTTGATGTGAGGAATGGGAATTGATTGTAATTTTCACCCGCCAATTGCCGTCTGGCCTGATTTTAAGGTTTGAGAATCTTGACAACGATTTTGCATACCGACAAAAATAGCATCAAGCAAAAATATCACTTATTTTTCCAATTTTCGACTTGTAGAACGATCAAGTATACTATTCTTTGGATTCTATGATTTTTTTCAAGTGATTATTTTCAAAGTTGGGAAAAATGAAAAATTATTCTAAGTCCCCATTCGTAGTTCTTTTTGATTCGTATTGCTTCGGCGCAAAGTAGGTAGGGACACTTATGGATTTCTCAATTTTTGGATAGGGACAGCCGGATAGCCGTCATTCAGCATAAAAGCTATTGTTATATGCATAGTTTGATGTGAGGAATGGGAATTGATTGAAATTTTCACCCGCCAATTGCCGGCTGGCCTGATTTTAAGGTTTGAGAATCTTGACAACGATTTTGCATACCGACAAAAATAGCATCAAGCAAAAATATCACTTATTTTTCCAATTTGCGACTTGTAGAACGATCAAGTATACTATTCTTTGGATTCTAAGATTTTTTTCAAGTGATTATTTTCAAAGTTGGGAAAAATGAAAAATTATTCTAAGTCCCCATTCGTAGTTCTTTTTGATTCGTATTGCTTCGGCGCAAAGTAGGTAGGGACACTTATGGATTTCTCAATTTTTGGATAGGGACAGCCGGATAGCCGTCATTCAGCATAAAAGCTATTGTTATATGCATAGTTTGATGTGAGGAATGGGAATTGATTGAAATTTTCACCCGCCAATTGCCGGCTGGCCTGATTTTAAGGTTTGAGAATCTTGACAACGATTTTGCATACCGACAAAAATAGCATCAAGCAAAAATATCACTTATTTTTCCAATTTGCGACTTGTAGAACGATCAAGTATACTATTCTTTGGATTCTAAGATTTTTTTCAAGTGATTATTTTCAAAGTTGGGAAAAATGAAAAATTATTCTAAGTCGCCATTCGTAGTTCTTTTTGATTCGTATTGCTTCGGCGCAAAGTAGGTAGGGACACTTATGGCTTTGTCAATTTTTGGATAGGGACAGCCGGATAGCCGTCATTCAGCATAAAAGCTATTGTTATATGCATAGTTTGATGTGAGGAATGGGAATTGATTGAAATTTTCACCCGCCAATTACCGGCTGGCCTGATTTTAACGTTTGAGAATCTTGACAACGATTTTGCATACCAACAAAAATAGCATCAAGCAAAAATATCACTTATTTTTCCAATTTGCGACTTGTAGAACGATCAAGTATACTATTCTTTGGATTCTAAGATTTTTTTCAAGTGATTATTTTCAAAGTTGGGAGAAATGAAAAATTATTCTAAGTCCCCATTCGTAGTTCTTTTTGATTCGTATTGCTTCGGCGCAAAGTAGGTAGGGACACTTATGGATTTCTCAATTTTTGGATAGGGACAGCCGGATAGCCGTCATTCAGCATAAAAGCTATTGTTATATGCATAGTTTGATGTGAGGAATGGGAATTGATTGAAATTTTCACCCGCCAATTGCCGGCTGGCCTGATTTTAACGTTTGAGAATCTTGACAACGATTTTGCATACCAACAAAAATAGCATCAAGCAAAAATATCACTTATTTTTCCAATTTGCGACTTGTAGAACGATCAAGTATACTATTCTTTGGATTCTAAGATTTTTTTCAAGTGATTATTTTCAAAGTTGGGAGAAATGAAAAATTATTCTAAGTCCCCATTCGTAGTTCTTTTTGATTCGTATTGCTTCGGCGCAAAGTAGGTAGGGACACTTATGGATTTCTCAATTTTTGGATAGGGACAGCCGGATAGCCGTCATTCAGCATAAAAGCTATTGTTATATGCATAGTTTGATGTGAGGAATGGGAATTGATTGAAATTTTCACCCGCCAATTGCCGGCTGGCCTGATTTTAAGGTTTGAGAATCTTGACAACGATTTTGCATACCGACAAAAATAGCATCAAGCAAAAATATCACTTATTTTTCCAATTTTCGACTTGTAGAACGATCAAGTATACTATTCTTTGGATTCTATGATTTTTTTCAAGTGATTATTTTCAAAGTTGGGAAAAATGAAAAATTATTCTAAGTCCCCATTCGTAGTTCTTTTTGATTCGTATTGCTTCGGCGCAAAGTAGGTAGGGACACTTATGGATTTCTCAATTTTTGGATAGGGACAGCCGGATAGCCGTCATTCAGCATAAAAGCTATTGTTATATGCATAGTTTGATGTGAGGAATGGGAATTGATTGTAATTTTCACCCGCCAATTGCCGTCTGGCCTGATTTTAAGGTTTGAGAATCTTGACAACGATTTTGCATACCGACAAAAATAGCATCAAGCAAAAATATCACTTATTTTTCCAATTTTCGACTTGTAGAACGATCAAGTATACTATTCTTTGGATTCTATGATTTTTTTCAAGTGATTATTTTCAAAGTTGGGAAAAATGAAAAATTATTCTAAGTCCCCATTCGTAGTTCTTTTTGATTCGTATTGCTTCGGCGCAAAGTAGGTAGGGACACTTATGGATTTCTCAATTTTTGGATAGGGACAGCCGGATAGCCGTCATTCAGCATAAAAGCTATTGTTATATGCATAGTTTGATGTGAGGAATGGGAATTGATTGAAATTTTCACCCGCCAATTGCCGGCTGGCCTGATTTTAAGGTTTGAGAATCTTGACAACGATTTTGCATACCGACAAAAATAGCATCAAGCAAAAATATCACTTATTTTTCCAATTTGCGACTTGTAGAACGATCAAGTATACTATTCTTTGGATTCTAAGATTTTTTTCAAGTGATTATTTTCAAAGTTGGGAAAAATGAAAAATTATTCTAAGTCCCCATTCGTAGTTCTTTTTGATTCGTATTGCTTCGGCGCAAAGTAGGTAGGGACACTTATGGATTTCTCAATTTTTGGATAGGGACAGCCGGATAGCCGTCATTCAGCATAAAAGCTATTGTTATATGCATAGTTTGATGTGAGGAATGGGAATTGATTGAAATTTTCACCCGCCAATTGCCGGCTGGCCTGATTTTAAGGTTTGAGAATCTTGACAACGATTTTGCATACCGACAAAAATAGCATCAAGCAAAAATATCACTTATTTTTCCAATTTGCGACTTGTAGAACGATCAAGTATACTATTCTTTGGATTCTAAGATTTTTTTCAAGTGATTATTTTCAAATTTGGGAAAAATGAAAAATTATTCTAAGTCGCCATTCGTAGTTCTTTTTGATTCGTATTGCTTCGGCGCAAAGTAGGTAGGGACACTTATGGCTTTGTCAATTTTTGGATAGGGACAGCCGGATAGCCGTCATTCAGCATAAAAGCTATTGTTATATGCATAGTTTGATGTGAGGAATGGGAATTGATTGAAATTTTCACCCGCCAATTACCGGCTGGCCTGATTTTAACGTTTGAGAATCTTGACAACGATTTTGCATACCAACAAAAATAGCATCAAGCAAAAATATCACTTATTTTTCTAATTTTCGACTTGTAGGACGATCAAGTATACTATTCTTTGGATTCTAAGATTTTTTTCAACTCATTATTTTCAAAGTTGGGAAAAATGAAAAATTATTCCAAGTCCCCATTCGTAGTTCTTTTTGATTCGTATTGCTTCGGCGCAAAGTAGGTAGTGACACTTATGGCTTGTCAATTTTTGGATAGGGACAGCCGGATAGCCGTCATTCAGCATAAAAGCTATTGTTATATGCTTAGTTTGATGTGAGGAATGGGAATTGATTGAAATTTTCACCCGCTAATTACCGGCTGGCCTGATTTTAACGTTTGAGAATCTTGACAACGATTTTGCATACCAACAAAAATAGCATCAAGCAAAAATATCACTTATTTTTCTAATTTTCGACTTGTAGAACGATCAAGTATACTATTCTTTGAATTCTAAGATTTTTTTCAAGTCATTATTTTCAAAGTTGGGAAAAATGAAAAATTATTCCAAGTCCCCATTCGTAGTTCTTTTTGATTCGTATTGCTTCGGCGCAAAGTAGGTAGGGACACTTATGGCTTTGTCAATTTTTGGATAGGGACACTCAATGCGGTATTATGAAAACAACCTTGCCAGGTTATGGTTTTCGGAAACCTCGCATGGCCTATTAATCTACTCTACTTACATAATAACTAACACTTAGGCCATTACCCACTGCCAAGGGGGGGGTTGGAAAAATCCATACTGTCGGCCGGTTCAGATGGCCGAAGGACACTTTGCAACCATGACGGCGCCAGGTCACAAGTGACTGACGCAGGCATGGCTCCCGCGGGGAACCTCGGGGCGGTGGTCCTTGGTGTCAGCCTGACACCCAGAATGTGAAAAGTGGATAAGGGTATTTGGGGTTAAAAGAAATAGAATAGAAGAAGAGGAAGAAAAGAGAAGAGGTGACTCTAATACTCATTCATATCTCCAACCGGGACAGGGTTACCCGGAGAAGGTTACCGGGTTCCTATCCCACGACTCTCGTCTCCGACAACGAGAGCTGGTTGGTCCCATTCATTCATTCACTCATCGTCGCCGCGATTTCTAATTTCCGCGTACTCTTCCACGCATTTTAGCCACATGCATTCCTTGCAAAAATCCGCGAACACGGCGAATGACTCCCTGGACGACACTAGCGCTTGTGCCGCCTGGGGCCATGGGCGATTCCCGATTATTCCCGCGATGCACTCTCGCTGTGGTGCATATATCGGACAGTCCATGATGAAGTGCTGGACTGTGTCTTCAGCCTGGTCGCACTCGCAGTTGCGTGACTGGGCAAGGCACCGGTCATGAAGATAAGACCGGAATTGCCCATGCCCTGTCAGGACCTGCGAAACCCAGTGGTCGCACTCGACCCACTTAGCGTCCAGACGCGCCGCAGTATCGGGGAAGAACGCGAAGGTGTTCCTCCCGGTTGAAGCCCCCTCAAACCTATCCCTCCAGAGATTCCGGATCTCTGCCTTTATATCTTCGACGGCCTCGATCGGGCGGCCGTTGTCATCAACGCGCGGATTCGCGGGGTCTATTTCTACATCACCTATTCTGACCGCAATGCCTTTCTTGGCTTGGTAGCGCGCTGCTCTTTCCCTCAATAATAGGTCCACAGGAAGCACCCCCGCCGCTGCGCAGAGTGCTTCGTGTGAAGCCGTCCTATACGCGCCAGTCACCGTCAGCAGCGCGCTCCTCTGCGCGGTACGGAGTTTCTTCCAGTCGTACGGTGTACAACGGTCCACCCACCCTTGGGCTGCATACGACGCGACAGTCTGAAAAACGCCCTGAAAAACGACTTTAACCGATCGGTATCGGAGCCCCCAATGCTTGTGCATTAGGGCCGATAGCCGAGTGAAAAGGACTCTAGCCTTTTCCTGTATGTATTTTGTATGGGTCCGGACCCGCATGTTTCTATTAAAATGTACCCCGAGGTACCTCACGCTCTCCTTGAATCTAATTTTCTCCCCGTCGAGCCTAATCTCGGGTGGGCGGATATCCAACACCGGTTTCACGCGTCGGCGTGTCCTTCGCGCCCGATCCCACCTGTACCGCACCAGCGGCGCTCTCTTCTGCGAGTTGCATGACAGGACAATTGCCTCTGTCTTGCTCCTCGACAGTTCGAGCTTCGCTGACGCGCACCACGACGCGATGTGTTCGGCGACGGCTCGGCCTATCCTCTCTATTTCCTTACGCGAGTCGGCCGATACGACCGCGATAAGGTCGTCCGCGTAGGCGACTTCGATATCACCAAAATTCTGCTCGATGCTCTTGAGGAGGGCATCGAACATGAGATTCCAGCAAGCGGGGCCCAGGACTGATCCTTGTGGACAGCCCCGGGTGGCCGGCTTGGAAACCTCTTGGTCGCTCCAGGCGATCTTGACGGTCCGATTGTCAAAGTAGCTCCGGAGCACTTCAAAGACATTCTTCGGACAGTCTCGATCCGCCAAAGACTGGAGGACTAGGGGCCACCACACGTTGTCAAAGGCTCCTGAAATATCGAAAAGGAGTCCAATGACGTACCTCTTGTCGTTACCGCGTTCGACTAATTCACGCAACTCTACTATCGCGTCTTCCGTGGAGCGTCCAGGCAGAAAGCCATATTGACGTCCTGATATTTTGTCCTCAGTAAGGACTTTCGCCATAAGGATCCCGTGCAGGACCTTTTCGAAAAATTTCCCGACAACCGACAAGAGGCAAATGGGACGGTAGGATTTGGGGTCGGACACATCCTTGTGAACTCCTTTGAGGAGAGCACGAAGTGTGCCGACTTTCCAAACGGTGGGGAAAACGCCGTGCTTAAGGCAGGCGTTGAAGAGTCGCGTGAAGATGTGAGGCATCCTCATGACCGCGACTTTTAGGACCCTAACTTCAACTAGATCGCATCCTGGGGCTTTGTCGTTCTTAAGGGTCTTTACGAGACCCTTAAGTTGGTCGTCCGTCAAGTCTCGTGCGTCCTCTGTCTGGACCGTTAAGTTCCTCGCGCGTTCACGGATGTCAGTCTGTTCGGGTGTGTCTTCGTTGGGGTCATCGTCAGGTACGTGTGTGTCCAACAGTACCTCAGCAGTTTCACGCATTGTAAGTGTCGTGCCATTCGCGGTTCTAAGTGTGCTGAGTACCGTGCCTACACGTAATTTATCAGCCGCGTATTTATAATGGAAGCCCCAGGGATTCGCATTACTTTCGGTCGTTATGTAACCGCGCCAGCTATTTTCTTTAGTTGTCCTAAGTAGCCTGGTATACGATCGCAGGACTACACGATACCTACTCTGTTTAATTTTTCGCGCGTCAGGGTTAGTCTCCCTTTGGTAGCCGTTTCGGAGACGACTGACCAGTTTGCGTTTGCTGGTCAGCTCCTCGGTCCACCACGGATTCGCGCGACGGTAATGTCTGCGGCGCGGCATCGAATCTTGGCAGGCTTTGGTGAGTACGTCACCCAGTACTTCTGCCATTCTCTCAACATCCGCTGTAGAATCCAGCGGATGGTCCACGAGATTCTCACGGGCCTCCTCATCGAGGGTCGCCTCGAACTTTTCCCAGTCGGCCCGACGAACGTTGAACCGCATGGTAGAGCCCTCGCCGACTCCCGAGTTATTGACGCGCTGTGAGGAACTGCGGATTGCTAAACGAAAGAAAACCGACGTGTGGTCACCGGTGGACCACTCGTCCTCCAACCTCCATGCACGTATGAATTTATACATGCCAGGGGTGGCCAGTGTGACGTCGATGAACGACGTACCTGCGGCACTCCTGAAGGTTGGGCCCTGCCTAGCATCATTCGCGACGCGGAGACCGAAAGACTCTATGAGCTCACCCAGGAGGACACCACGGTCAGTGGTCCTGGGGCTCCAAAGGGAGTGTTGGGCGTTCGAATCGGCCGCCACCAGAACGCGGCGACCCCTGAGACAGCTGAGAACCTTTTCAAGCTGCCTCAGGTGGATTTCTATGTCGTCCGAGTATTGAAAATAACTGGAGACGACGAAGAAGGATCCACCGGGGACGCGGGCTTCAGCACAAACGCAATGTGCATTACTTAATTGGGACACGTAAGCAATCTCCACGATGGAGTTGCACGCAACGACGGCCGCCCACGGTCGCTCCGTTGAGCTCGCGGCAATACGCATTCCGACTCCTAGGCCGCGGATGGCCCAGGTGTTCGCCTCACGAATGGCATACGGCTCTTGGAGCAACAATATGTCCAGACGCTCTTTGCGAATTAACTGGAAGACCTCCCCGGTTACTGCAATTGAGCGGGACATGTTCAATTGCAGTATTCTAACGTCGCGTTGCGCGCCCGGTCCCTCGATCGCAGGGGTCCGGGGAGGATGACCTATTGGAACGGGGGGTACCGGTGAGCCTCCGGTCGCGACGCGATGACTATCGATCCTACTTAGACTAACTTGGCACTCGCGAACCCTACCTAATAAATGAGTGGACTCACCGGTTGATGATCTTGAAGATCCCGGCGTTGGCTGGCTCGGATGCGCAGTCACTCCTTCGTCCTCTGCGACGTCCTCGTGGACAGCACGAAGGCTGGAACCTTTCCCTCGTCGGGAGGGCAGTACCCCGGCGCACGGCGGGCGACTACGAACCCTTGAGGGCACCACCCTCCTTGGGTCCCTCGATGTAGTCGCTGCTGGTGTTGTTCCTCTGGCATGCTGGGAAGCGATGCGCAGACTTCGCCGCACGACGGACGCATCATTGTGCCCCCCCGGAGATCCGATTGGGGGCAGCTTAGACTCCGGAATTGTTTTCAATAGATGCTCTGCCATGGTTAGAAGTGGACGAGACGGTCGCCGGCCGTGCCGAAAGGCAATAGCTGAAAGGCTGAAAAGTAAAAGAAAAAGAATGAATAAGAGGATTAAGGGTTAGATGGGGCGGTTCCCCGCGGCACCGAGCTGGGTAGCTCGGGACGCTGAGCACCGTCCCTGGGAGGGGGCCTTCCGGTTCCCGCCGAGCTGGGGAGCTCGGATCGGGGCCCGGTGGAGGCGCTGAAGGAGTGCTCCGCCTCGACTCCCCTCGAAAGAGGAGCAGAGAGGGAGCAGACCCACAGAAAGGGGGAACCCACCCATCCCACCCGACGACCCACCCCGCGAACCGTCCCTTTCCCGAGGGATACCCACCCACTCCCCCTGAGACCCAGCCCCACGTGTAGCGTCGCGTTTTCGCCGGCCTCCACCGTTGCGGGAGGTTCCAACTACTAGCGCGTGGCTGGAACTAGTTGCGAGAACCGCAATGTCCGTGCCCTTCGCACTGCGAAGCAGCCAGTCCCCCCTCCCCCGCACCACCCCGCGAACCGTCCCTTTTCCGAGGGATACCCACCCACTCCCCCTGGCCCAACCCCCACGTGTGGCGTCGCGTTTTCGCCGGCCTCCACCGTTGCGGGAGGTTCCGACTACTAACGCGTGGCTGGAACCACTTGCGAGAACCGCAGTGTCCATGCCCTTCGCACTGCGAAGCAGCCTGTCCCCCCGAACCCCCACCCACGCGTGGAATTACCCGTCCACCAACCGATTCCGCCCTCCACCCCGTGGGACCACCCCTCCACCAGCCGATTTCGCCCTCGCGCGCGTCTCCCTAAGTCCGGCCCACCCACCGTGACCAAATCCGCGACCCTCCCCCTCCGAACCCCCCAGTAAGTAGGTCTCGCGCCCCTCCACCCGTCGATTTCGCCCTTCACCACGTGGACCCACCCCTCCACCACGTGGAACCACCCCTCCACCGGGCGATTTCGCCCTCCCTCGCGACCCAATTCGCGACCCCCACCCTCCGAAACCCCCCATGGGTACAGGGACTCACCCTGCACCCGCAACCCCCCTAGGTGTAATTATTGAGACCCCCCAAAAGGGGGATCCCAATCCTTACACCAAGTTCGACTCAGGGACCGCGGGGTCGTCACACCCCGTGTGTAAGGGCGGTTTTATCCGCCATTACACCCCCTGCGGGATTTTGGATAGGGACAGCCGGATAGCCGTCATTCAGCATAAAAGCTATTGTTATAGGCATAGTTTGATGTGAGGAATGGGAATTGATTGAAATTTTCACCCGCCAATTGCCGGCTGGCCTGATTTTAAGGTTTGAGAATCTTGACAACGATTTTGCATACCGACAAAAATAGCATCAAGCAAAAATATCACTTATTTTTCCAATTTTCGACTTGTAGAACGATCAAGTATACTATTCTTTGGATTCTAAGATTTTTTTCAAGTGATTATTTTCAAAGTTGGGAAAAATGAAAAATTATTCTAAGTCCCCATTCGTAGTTCTTTTTGATTCGTATTGCTTCGGCGCAAAGTAGGTAGGGACACTTATGGATTTCTCAATTTTTGGATAGGGACAGCCGGATAGCCGTCATTCAGCATAAAAGCTATTGTTATATGCATAGTTTGATGTGAGGAATGGGAATTGATTGAAATTTTCACCCGCCAATTGCCGGCTGGCCTGATTTTAAGGTTTGAGAATCTTGACAACGATTTTGCATACCGACAAAAATAGCATCAAGCAAAAATATCACTTATTTTTCCAATTTGCGACTTGTAGAACGATCAAGTATACTATTCTTTGGATTCTAAGATTTTTTTCAAGTGATTATTTTCAAAGTTGGGAAAAATGAAAAATTATTCTAAGTCCCCATTCGTAGTTCTTTTTGATTCGTATTGCTTCGGCGCAAAGTAGGTAGGGACACTTATGGATTTCTCAATTTTTGGATAGGGACAGCCGGATAGCCGTCATTCAGCATAAAAGCTATTGTTATATGCATAGTTTGATGTGAGGAATGGGAATTGATTGAAATTTTCACCCGCCAATTGCCGGCTGGCCTGATTTTAAGGTTTGAGAATCTTGACAACGATTTTGCATACCGACAAAAATAGCATCAAGCAAAAATATCACTTATTTTTCCAATTTGCGACTTGTAGAACGATCAAGTATACTATTCTTTGGATTCTAAGATTTTTTTCAAGTGATTATTTTCAAAGTTGGGAAAAATGAAAAATTATTCTAAGTCCCCATTCGTAGTTCTTTTTGATTCGTATTGCTTCGGCGCAAAGTAGGTAGGGACACTTATGGATTTCTCAATTTTTGGATAGGGACACTCAATGCGGTATTATGAAAACAACCTTGCCAGGTTATGGTTTTCGGAAACCTCGCATGGCCTATTAATCTACTCTACTTACATAATATCAATCACTTAGGCCATTACCCACTGCCAAGGGGGGGGGGTTGGAAAAATCCATACTGTCGGCCGGTTCAGATGGCCGAAGGACACTTTGCAACCATGACGGCGCCAGGTCACAAGTGACTGACGCAGGCATGGCTCCCGCGGGGAACCTCGGGGCGGTGGTCCTTGGTGTCAGCCTGACACCCAGAATGTGAAAGGTGGATAAGGGTATTTGGGATTAAAAGAAATAGAGTTCAAGTAGTAGAATTACAGTCATAGGATAGAAGAAGAGGAAGAAAGGAGAAGAGGTGAATTTAATTCTCATTCATATCTCCAACCGGGACAGGGTTACCCGGAGAAGGTTACCGGGTTCCTGTCCCACGACTCTCGTCTCCGACAACGAGAGCTGGTTGGTCCCATTCATTCGTTCACTCATCGTCGTCGCGACTTCTTATTTCCGCGTACGCTTCCACGCATTTCAGCCACATACATTCCCTGCAAAAATCCGCGAACACGGCGAATGACTCCCTGGACGACACTAGCGCTTGTGCCGCCTGGGGCCATGGGCGATTCCCGATTATTCCCGCGATGCACTCCCGCTGTGGTGCATATATCGGACAGTCCATAATAAAATGCTGGACTGTGTCTTCAGCCTGGTCGCACTCGCAGTTGCGTGACTGGGCAAGGCCCCGGTCGTGAAGATAGGACCGGAATTGCCCATGCCCTGTCAGGACCTGCGAGACCCAGTGGTCGCACTCGACCCACTTAGCTTCCAGGCGCGCCGCAGTATCGGGGAAGAACGCAAAGGTGTTCCTCCCGGTTGAAGCCCGCTCGAACCTACTCCGCCAGAGATTTCGGATCTCTGTTTTTATTTCCTCAACGGCCTCGATCGGGCGGCCGTTGTTACCAACGCGCGGATTCGCGGGGTCTATATCAACATCTCCTATTCTGACCGGAATGCCTTTCTTGGCTTGGTAGCGCGCTGCTCTTTCCCTCAATAGTAGGTCCACAGGAAGCACCCCCGCCGCTGCGCAGAGTGCTTCGTGTGAAGCCGTCCTATACGCGCCAGTCACTGTCAGCAGCGCGCTCCTCTGCGCGGTACGCAGTTTCTTTATGTCGTACGGTGTGCACCGGTCCACCCACCCGTGGGCTGCATACGACGCGACAGCCTGAAAAACGCCCTGAAATACTAACTTAACCGATCGGTATCGGAGTCCCCAATGCTTGTGCATTAGGGCCGATAGCCGAGTGAAGAGGACCCTAGCTTTTTCCTGAATGTATCGTGTATGGGTCCGGACCCGCATGTTCCTATTAAAATGTACCCCGAGGTACCTGACGCTATCCTTAAACTGAATCTTCTCCCCGGAGAGCCTAATCTCGGGTGGGCGGATATCCAACACCGGTTTCACGCGTCGGCGTGTCTTTCGCGCCCGATCCCACCTGTACCGCACCAGCGGCGCTCTCTTCTGCGAGTTGCATGACAGGACAATTGCCTCTGTCTTGCTCCTCGACAGTTCGAGCTTCGCTGACGCGCACCACGACGCGATGTGTTCGGCAACGGCTCGGCCTATCCTCTCTATTTCCTTACGCGAGTCGGCCGATACGACCGCGATAAGGTCGTCCGCGTAGGCGACTTCGATGTCACCAAAATTCTGCTCGATGCTCTTGAGGAGGGCATCGAACATGAGATTCCAGCAAGCGGGGCCGAGGACTGATCCTTGCGGACAGCCCCGGGTGGCCGGCTTGGAAACCTCTTGGTCGCTCCAGGCGATCTTGACGGTCCGATTGTCAAAGTAGCTCCGGAGCACTTCGAAGACATTCTTCGGACAGTCTCGATCCGCCAAAGACTGGAGGACTAGGGGCCACCACACGTTGTCAAAGGCTCCTGAAATATCGAAAAGGAGTCCAATGACGTACCTCTTGTCGTTACCGCGCTCGACTAATTCACGCAACTCTACTATCGCGTCTTCCGTGGATCGTCCAGGCAGGAAGCCATATTGACGTCCTGATATTTTGTCCTCGGTAAGGACTTTCGCCGTAAGGATCCCGTGAAGGACCTTTTCGAAAAATTTCCCGACAACCGACAAGAGGCAAATGGGACGGTACGATTTGGGGTCGGACACATCCTTGTGAACTCCTTTGAGGAGAGCACGAAGTGTGCCGACTTTCCAAACGGTGGGGAAAACGCCGTGCTTAAGGCAGGCGTTGAAGAGTCGCGTGAAGATGTAAGGCATCCTCATGACCGCGACTTTTAGGACCCTAACTTCAACTAAATCGCATCCTGGGGCTTTGTCGTTCTTAAGGGTCTTTACGAGACCCTTAAGTTGGTCGTCCGTCAAGTCTCGTGCGTCCTCTGTTTGAACCCTTAGGTTCTTCACGCGTTCGCGGATGTCTCTCTGTTCCGGTGTGTCGGCGTTGGGGTCGTCGTCGGGTACGTGTGTGTCCAACAGGACCTCAGCAGTCTCACGCATTGTAAGTGTCGTGCCATTCGCGGTTCTAAGTGTGCTGAGGACCGTGCCTACGCGCAATTTATCAGCCGCGTATTTATAGTGAAAGCCCCAGGGATTCGCGTTGCTTTCCGTCGTTATGTAACCGCGCCAGCTATTTTCTTTAGTTGTCCTAAGTAGCCTGGTATACGATCGCAGGACTACACGATACCTGCTCTGTTTAATCTTTCGCGCGTCAGGGTTAGTCTCCCTTCGGTAGCCGTTTCGGAGACGACTGACCAGTTTGCGTTTGCTGGTCAGCTCCTCGGTCCACCACGGATTCGCGCGACGGTAATTTCTGCGGCGCGGCATCGAATCTTGGCAGGCTTTGGTGAGTACGTCACCCAGTACTTCTGCCATTCTCTCAACATCCGCTGTAGAATCCAGCGGATGGTCCACGAGTTTCTCACGGGCCTCCTCATCGAGGGTCGCTTCGAACTTTTCCCAGTCGGCCCGACGAACGTTGAACCGCATGGTAGAGCCCTCGCCGACTCCCGAGTTATTGACGCGCTGTGAGGAACTCCGGATCGCTAAACGAAAGAAAACTGACGTGTGGTCACCGGTGGACCACTCGTCCTCCAACCTCCATGCACGTATGAATTTATACATGCCAGGAGTGGCCAGTGTGACGTCGATGAACGACGTACCTGCGGCACTCCTGAAGGTGGGGCCCTGCCTAGCATCATTCGCGACGCGGAGACCGAAAGACTCGATGAGCTCACCCAGGAGGACACCACGGTCAGTGGTCCTGGGGCTCCAAAGGGAGTGTTGGGCGTTGGAATCGGCCGCCACCAGAACGCGGCGACCCCTGAGACAGCTGAGAACCTTTTCAAGCTGCCTCAGGTGGACCTCTATGTCGTCCGAGTATTGAAAATAACTGGAGACGACGAAGAAGGATCCACCGGGGACGCGGGCTTCAGCACAAACGCAATGTGCATTACTTAATTGGGACACGTAAGCAATCTCCACGATGGAGTTGCACGCAACGACGGCCGCCCACGGTCGCTCCGTTGAGCTCGCGGCAATACGCATTCCGACTCCTAGGCCGCGGATGGCCCAGGTGTTCGCCTCACGAATGGCATACGGCTCTTGGAGCAACAATATGTCCAGACGCTCTTTGCGAATTAACTGGAAGACCTCCCCGGTTACTGCAATTGAGCGGGACATGTTCAATTGCAGTATTCTAACGTCGCGTTGCGCGCCCGGTCCCTCGATCGCAGGGGTCCGGGGAGGATGACCTATTGGAACGGGGGGTACCGGTGAGCCTCCGGTCGCGACGCGATGACTATCGATCCTACTTAAACTAACGTGGCACTCGCGAACCCTACCTAATAATTGAGTGGACTCACCGGTCGAAGTTCTTGAAGATCCAGGCGTTGGCTGGCTCGGCTGCGCAGTCCACTCCTCTTCCTCTGCGACGTCCTCGTGAACAGCACGAAGGCTGGAACCTTTCCCTCGTCGGGAGGGCAGTACCCCGGCGCACGGCGGGCGACTACGAACCCTTGAGGGCACCACCCTCCTTGGGTCCCTCGATGTAGCCGTTGGAGATGATGTTCTGGCATGCTGGGAAGCGATGCGCAGACTTCGCCGCACGACGGACGCATTTTTGTGCCCCCCCGGAGATCCGATTGGGGGCAGTTTAGCCTCCGGACAAGATTTGCAAAAATGCCCTGCCATGGTTGAAGTAGACGATACGGTCGCCGGCCGTGCCGAAAGGCAAGAGCTGAAAAGCTGAAAAGTACAAGAAAAAGAATGAATAAGAGGATTAGGGGTTAGATGGGGCGGTTCCCCGCGGCACCGAGCTGGGTAGCTCGGGACGCTGAGCACCGTCCCTGGGAGGGGGCCTTCCGGTTCCCGCCGAGCTGGGGAGCTCGGATCGGGGCCCGGTGGAGGCGCTGAAGGAGTGCTCCGCCTCGACTCCCCTCGAAAGAGGAGCAGAGAGGGAGCAGACCCACAGAAGGGGGAACCCACCCATCCCACCCGACGACCCACCCCGCGAACCGTCCCTTTCCCGAGATATACCCACCCACTCCCCCTGACCCAACCCCCACGTGTGGCGTCGCGTTTTCGCCGGCCTCCACCGTTGCGGGAGGTTCCGACTACTAACGCGTGGCTGGAACAAGTTGCGAGAACCGCAATGTCCATGCCCTTCGCACTGCGAAGCAGCCAGTCCCCCCTCCCCCGCACCGCCCCGCGAACCGTCCCTTTTCCGAGGGATACCCACCCAGTGACCCAACCCCCACGTGTGGCGTCGCGTTTTCGCCGGCCTCCACCGTTGCGGGAGGTTCCGACTACTAACGCGTGGCTGGAACTACTTGCGAGAACCGCAGCGTCCATGCCCTTCGCACTGCGAAGCAGCCAGTCCCCCCGAACCCCCACCCGCGCGTGGAATTACCCGTCCACCACGTGGAACCACCCCTCCACCAGCCGATTTCGCCCTCCCTCGCGTCTCCCGACGTCCTGCCCACCCACCGTGACCAAATCCGCGACCCTCCCCCTCCAAACCCCCCCAGCAAATAGGTCTCGCGCCCCGCCACCCGGCGATTTCGCCCTCCACCACGTGGACCCACCCCTCCACCACGTGGAACCACCCCTCCACCAGCCGATTTCGCCCTCCCTCGCAACCCAATTCGCGACCCCCCCCCCTCCGAAACCCCCCATGGGTACAGGGACTCACCCTGCACCCGCAACCCCCCTAGGTATAATTATTGAGACCCCCCAAAAGGGGGATCCCAATCCTTACACCAAGTTCGACTCAGGGACCGCGGGGTCGTCACACCCCGTGTGTAAGGGCGGTTTTACCCGCCATTACACCCCCTGCGGGATTTTGGATAGGGACAGCCGGATAGCCGTCATTCAGCATAAAAGCTATTGTTATATGCATAGTTTGATGTGAGGAATGGGAATTGATTGAAATTTTCACCCGCCAATTGCCGGCTGGCCTGATTTTAAGGTTTGAGAATCTTGACAACGATTTTGCATACCGACAAAAATAGCATCAAGCAAAAATATCACTTATTTTTCCAATTTTCGACTTGTAGAACGATCAAGTATACTATTCTTTGGATTCTAAGATTTTTTTCAAGTGATTATTTTCAAAGTTGGGAAAAATGAAAAATTATTCTAAGTCCCCATTCGTAGTTCTTTTTGATTCGTATTGCTTCGGCGCAAAGTAGGTAGGGACACTTATGGCTTTCTCAATTTTTGGATAGGGACAGCCGGATAGCCGTCATTCAGCATAAAAGCTATTGTTATATGCATAGTTTGATGTGAGGAATGGGAATTGATTGAAATTTTCACCCGCCAATTGCCGGCTGGCCTGATTTTAAGGTTTGAGAATCTTGACAACGATTTTGCATACCGACAAAAATAGCATCAAGCAAAAATATCACTTATTTTTCTAATTTTCGACTTGTAGGACGATCAAGTATACTATTCTTTGGATTCTAAGATTTTTTTCAAGTGATTATTTTCAAAGTTGGGAAAAATGAAAAATTATTCCAAGTCCCCATTCGTAGTTCTTTTTGATTCGTATTGCTTCGGCGCAAAGTAGGTAGTGACACTTATGGCTTGTCAATTTTTGGATAGGGACAGCCGGATAGCCGTCATTCAGCATAAAAGCTATTGTTATATGCTTAGTTTGATGTGAGGAATGGGAATTGATTGAAATTTTCACCCGCTAATTACCGGCTGGCCTGATTTTAACGTTTGAGAATCTTGACAACGATTTTGCATACCAACAAAAATAGCATCAAGCAAAAATATCACTTATTTTTCTAATTTTCGACTTGTAGAACGATCAAGTATACTATTCTTTGAATTCTAAGATTTTTTTCAAGTCATTATTTTCAAAGTTGGGAAAAATGAAAAATTATTCCAAGTCCCCATTCGTAGTTCTTTTTGATTCGTATTGCTTCGGCGCAAAGTAGGTAGGGACACTTATGGCTTTGTCAATTTTTGGATAGGGACAGCCGGATAGCCGTCATTCAGCATAAAAGCTATTGTTATATGCATAGTTTGATGTGAGGAATGGGAATTGATTGAAATTTTCACCCGCCAATTACCGGCTGGCCTGATTTTAACGTTTGAGAATCTTGACAACGATTTTGCATACCAACAAAAATAGCATCAAGCAAAAATATCACTTATTTTTCCAATTTGCGACTTGTAGAACGATCAAGTATACTATTCTTTGGATTCTAAGATTTTTTTCAAGTGATTATTTTCAAAGTTGGGAGAAATGAAAAATTATTCTAAGTCCCCATTCGTAGTTCTTTTTGATTCGTATTGCTTCGGCGCAAAGTAGGTAGGGACACTTATGGATTTCTCAATTTTTGGATAGGGACAGCCGGATAGCCGTCATTCAGCATAAAAGCTATTGTTATATGCATAGTTTGATGTGAGGAATGGGAATTGATTGAAATTTTCACCCGCCAATTGCCGGCTGGCCTGATTTTAAGGTTTGAGAATCTTGACAACGATTTTGCATACCGACAAAAATAGCATCAAGCAAAAATATCACTTATTTTTCCAATTTTCGACTTGTAGAACGATCAAGTATACTATTCTTTGGATTCTATGATTTTTTTCAAGTGATTATTTTCAAAGTTGGGAAAAATGAAAAATTATTCTAAGTCCCCATTCGTAGTTCTTTTTGATTCGTATTGCTTCGGCGCAAAGTAGGTAGGGACACTTATGGATTTCTCAATTTTTGGATAGGGACAGCCGGATAGCCGTCATTCAGCATAAAAGCTATTGTTATATGCATAGTTTGATGTGAGGAATGGGAATTGATTGTAATTTTCACCCGCCAATTGCCGTCTGGCCTGATTTTAAGGTTTGAGAATCTTGACAACGATTTTGCATACCGACAAAAATAGCATCAAGCAAAAATATCACTTATTTTTCCAATTTTCGACTTGTAGAACGATCAAGTATACTATTCTTTGGATTCTATGATTTTTTTCAAGTGATTATTTTCAAAGTTGGGAAAAATGAAAAATTATTCTAAGTCCCCATTCGTAGTTCTTTTTGATTCGTATTGCTTCGGCGCAAAGTAGGTAGGGACACTTATGGATTTCTCAATTTTTGGATAGGGACAGCCGGATAGCCGTCATTCAGCATAAAAGCTATTGTTATATGCATAGTTTGATGTGAGGAATGGGAATTGATTGAAATTTTCACCCGCCAATTGCCGGCTGGCCTGATTTTAAGGTTTGAGAATCTTGACAACGATTTTGCATACCGACAAAAATAGCATCAAGCAAAAATATCACTTATTTTTCCAATTTGCGACTTGTAGAACGATCAAGTATACTATTCTTTGGATTCTAAGATTTTTTTCAAGTGATTATTTTCAAAGTTGGGAAAAATGAAAAATTATTCTAAGTCCCCATTCGTAGTTCTTTTTGATTCGTATTGCTTCGGCGCAAAGTAGGTAGGGACACTTATGGATTTCTCAATTTTTGGATAGGGACAGCCGGATAGCCGTCATTCAGCATAAAAGCTATTGTTATATGCATAGTTTGATGTGAGGAATGGGAATTGATTGAAATTTTCACCCGCCAATTGCCGGCTGGCCTGATTTTAAGGTTTGAGAATCTTGACAACGATTTTGCATACCGACAAAAATAGCATCAAGCAAAAATATCACTTATTTTTCCAATTTGCGACTTGTAGAACGATCAAGTATACTATTCTTTGGATTCTAAGATTTTTTTCAAGTGATTATTTTCAAATTTGGGAAAAATGAAAAATTATTCTAAGTCGCCATTCGTAGTTCTTTTTGATTCGTATTGCTTCGGCGCAAAGTAGGTAGGGACACTTATGGCTTTGTCAATTTTTGGATAGGGACAGCCGGATAGCCGTCATTCAGCATAAAAGCTATTGTTATATGCATAGTTTGATGTGAGGAATGGGAATTGATTGAAATTTTCACCCGCCAATTACCGGCTGGCCTGATTTTAACGTTTGAGAATCTTGACAACGATTTTGCATACCAACAAAAATAGCATCAAGCAAAAATATCACTTATTTTTCTAATTTTCGACTTGTAGGACGATCAAGTATACTATTCTTTGGATTCTAAGATTTTTTTCAACTCATTATTTTCAAAGTTGGGAAAAATGAAAAATTATTCCAAGTCCCCATTCGTAGTTCTTTTTGATTCGTATTGCTTCGGCGCAAAGTAGGTAGTGACACTTATGGCTTGTCAATTTTTGGATAGGGACAGCCGGATAGCCGTCATTCAGCATAAAAGCTATTGTTATATGCTTAGTTTGATGTGAGGAATGGGAATTGATTGAAATTTTCACCCGCTAATTACCGGCTGGCCTGATTTTAACGTTTGAGAATCTTGACAACGATTTTGCATACCAACAAAAATAGCATCAAGCAAAAATATCACTTATTTTTCTAATTTTCGACTTGTAGAACGATCAAGTATACTATTCTTTGAATTCTAAGATTTTTTTCAAGTCATTATTTTCAAAGTTGGGAAAAATGAAAAATTATTCCAAGTCCCCATTCGTAGTTCTTTTTGATTCGTATTGCTTCGGCGCAAAGTAGGTAGGGACACTTATGGCTTTGTCAATTTTTGGATAGGGACACTCAATGCGGTATTATGAAAACAACCTTGCCAGGTTATGGTTTTCGGAAACCTCGCATGGCCTATTAATCTACTCTACTTACATAATAACTAACACTTAGGCCATTACCCACTGCCAAGGGGGGGGTTG
>NW_026973994.1:27500-29334 GCF_034640455.1 Diachasmimorpha longicaudata | reverse complement strand
CAATTATATATGAATATAATTTTTTTCATTTAAAAATTCTGTGATGCTATTTTTGCATACCAACAAAAATAGCATCAACGTTCCAAGACATCATTGAAAATTAATAATATCGGTTACTTGATAAACTATAAAATAGTTGTATGGAATCTAGTTTAATTTTATGCATTCAATTATATATGAATATATATTTTTTTTAATTAAAAATTCTGTGATGCTATTTTTGCATACCAACAAAAATAGGATCAACGTTTCAAGTCATCAATAAAAATTAATAATATCGGTTACTTGGTAAATTATAAATTAGTTATATAGAATTTAGTTTAATTTTATGCATTCAATTATATATGAATATATATTTTTTACAATTAAAAATTCTGTGATGCTATTTTTGCATACCAACAAAAATAGCATCAACTTTTCAAGTCATCACTAAAAATTAATAATATCGGTTACCTGATAAATTATAAATTAGTTATATAGAATTTAGTTTAATTTTATGCATTCAATTATACATGAATATAATTTTTTTCAATTAAAAATTCTGTGATGCTATTTTTGCATACCAACAAAAATAGCATCAAGCAAAAATATCACTTATTTTTCTAATTTTCGACTTGTAGGACGATCAAGTATACTATTCTTTGGATTCTAAGATTTTTTTCAAGTGATTATTTTCAAAGTTGGGAAAAATGAAAAATTATTCTAAGTCCCCATTCGTAGTTCTTTTTGATTCGTATTGCTTCGGCGCAAAGTAGGTAGGGACACTTATGGATTTCTCAATTTTTGGATAGGGACAGCCGGATAGCCGTCATTCAGCATAAAAGCTATTGTTATATGCATAGTTTGATGTGAGGAATGGGAATTGATTGAAATTTTCACCCGCCAATTGCCGGCTGGCCTGATTTTAAGGTTTGAGAATCTTGACAACGATTTTGCATACCGACAAAAATAGCATCAAGCAAAAATATCACTTATTTTTCCAATTTTCGACTTGTAGGACGATCAAGTATACTATTCTTTGGATTCTAAGATTTTTTTCAAGTGATTATTTTCAAAGTTGGGAAAAATGAAAAATTATTCTAAGTCCCCATTCGTAGTTCTTTTTGATTCGTATTGCTTCGGCGCAAAGTAGGTAGGGACACTTATGGATTTCTCAATTTTTGGATAGGGACAGCCGGATAGCCGTCATTCAGCATAAAAGCTATTGTTATATGCATAGTTTGATGTGAGGAATGGGAATTGATTGAAATTTTCACCCGCCAATTGCCGGCTGGCCTGATTTTAAGGTTTGAGAATCTTGACAAGGATTTTGCATACCGACAAAAATAGCATCAAGCAAAAATATCACTTATTTTTCCAATTTTCGACTTGTAGAACGATCAAGTATACTATTCTTTGGATTCTAAGATTTTTTTCAAGTGATTATTTTCAAAGTTGGGAAAAATGAAAAATTATTCTAAGTCCCCATTCGTAGTTCTTTTTGATTCGTATTGCTTCGGCGCAAAGTAGGTAGGGACACTTATGGCTTTCTCAATTTTTGGATAGGGACAGCCGGATAGCCGTCATTCAGCATAAAAGCTATTGTTATATGCATAGTTTGATGTGAGGAATGGGAATTGATTGAAATTTTCACCCGCCAATTGCCGGCTGGCCTGATTTTAAGGTTTGAGAATCTTGACAACGATTTTGCATACCGACAAAAATAGCATCAAGCAAAAATATCACTTATTTTTCCAATTTTCGACTTGTAGAACGATCAAGTATACTATTCTTTGGATTCTAAGATTTTTTTCAAGTGATTATTTTCAAAGTTGGGAAAAATGAAAAATTATTC
>NW_026973994.1:10000-15000 GCF_034640455.1 Diachasmimorpha longicaudata | reverse complement strand
AAAATTCTGTGATGCTATTTTTGCATACCAACAAAAATAGCATCAACGTTCCAAGACATCATTGAAAATTAATAATATCGGTTACTTGATAAACTATAAAATAGTTGTATGGAATCTAGTTTAATTTTATGCATTCAATTATATATGAATATATATTTTTTTTAATTAAAAATTCTGTGATGCTATTTTTGCATACCAACAAAAATAGGATCAACGTTTCAAGTCATCAATAAAAATTAATAATATCGGTTACTTGGTAAATTATAAATTAGTTATATAGAATTTAGTTTAATTTTATGCATTCAATTATATATGAATATATATTTTTTACAATTAAAAATTCTGTGATGCTATTTTTGCATACCAACAAAAATAGCATCAACTTTTCAAGTCATCACTAAAAATTAATAATATCGGTTACCTGATAAATTATAAATTAGTTATATAGAATTTAGTTTAATTTTATGCATTCAATTATACATGAATATAATTTTTTTCAATTAAAAATTCTGTGATGCTATTTTTGCATACCAACAAAAATAGCATCAAGCAAAAATATCACTTATTTTTCTAATTTTCGACTTGTAGGACGATCAAGTATACTATTCTTTGGATTCTAAGATTTTTTTCAAGTGATTATTTTCAAAGTTGGGAAAAATGAAAAATTATTCTAAGTCCCCATTCGTAGTTCTTTTTGATTCGTATTGCTTCGGCGCAAAGTAGGTAGGGACACTTATGGATTTCTCAATTTTTGGATAGGGACAGCCGGATAGCCGTCATTCAGCATAAAAGCTATTGTTATATGCATAGTTTGATGTGAGGAATGGGAATTGATTGAAATTTTCACCCGCCAATTGCCGGCTGGCCTGATTTTAAGGTTTGAGAATCTTGACAACGATTTTGCATACCGACAAAAATAGCATCAAGCAAAAATATCACTTATTTTTCCAATTTTCGACTTGTAGGACGATCAAGTATACTATTCTTTGGATTCTAAGATTTTTTTCAAGTGATTATTTTCAAAGTTGGGAAAAATGAAAAATTATTCTAAGTCCCCATTCGTAGTTCTTTTTGATTCGTATTGCTTCGGCGCAAAGTAGGTAGGGACACTTATGGATTTCTCAATTTTTGGATAGGGACAGCCGGATAGCCGTCATTCAGCATAAAAGCTATTGTTATATGCATAGTTTGATGTATATCACACGTGAGTATTGAAATTTTCACCCGCCAATTGCCGGCTGGCCTGATTTTAAGGTTTGAGAATCTTGACAACGATTTTGCATACCGACAAAAATAGCATCAAGCAAAAATATCACTTATTTTTCCAATTTTCGACTTGTAGGACGATCAAGTATACTATTCTTTGGATTCTAAGATTTTTTTCAAGTGATTATTTTCAAAGTTGGGAAAAATGAAAAATTATTCTAAGTCCCCATTCGTAGTTCTTTTTGATTCGTATTGCTTCGGCGCAAAGTAGGTAGGGACACTTATGGATTTCTCAATTTTTGGATAGGGACAGCCGGATAGCCGTCATTCAGCATAAAAGCTATTGTTATATGCATAGTTTGATGTGAGGAATGGGAATTGATTGAAATTTTCACCCGCCAATTGCCGGCTGGCCTGATTTTAAGGTTTGAGAATCTTGACAACGATTTTGCATACCGACAAAAATAGCATCAAGCAAAAATATCACTTATTTTTCCAATTTTCGACTTGTAGGACGATCAAGTATACTATTCTTTGGATTCTAAGATTTTTTTCAAGTGATTATTTTCAAAGTTGGGAAAAATGAAAAATTATTCTAAGTCCCCATTCGTAGTTCTTTTTGATTCGTATTGCTTCGGCGCAAAGTAGGTAGGGACACTTATGGATTTCTCAATTTTTGGATAGGGACAGCCGGATAGCCGTCATTCAGCATAAAAGCTATTGTTATATGCATAGTTTGATGTGAGGAATGGGAATTGATTGAAATTTTCACCCGCCAATTGCCGGCTGGCCTGATTTTAAGGTTTGAGAATCTTGACAACGATTTTGCATACCGACAAAAATAGCATCAAGCAAAAATATCACTTATTTTTCCAATTTTCGACTTGTAGAACGATCAAGTATACTATTCTTTGGATTCTAAGATTTTTTTCAAGTGATTATTTTCAAAGTTGGGAAAAATGAAAAATTATTCTAAGTCCCCATTCGTAGTTCTTTTTGATTCGTATTGCTTCGGCGCAAAGTAGGTAGGGACACTTATGGATTTCTCAATTTTTGGATAGGGACAGCCGGATAGCCGTCATTCAGCATAAAAGCTATTGTTATATGCATAGTTTGATGTGAGGAATGGGAATTGATTGAAATTTTCACCCGCCAATTGCCGGCTGGCCTGATTTTAAGGTTTGAGAATCTTGACAACGATTTTGCATACCGACAAAAATAGCATCAAGCAAAAATATCACTTATTTTTCCAATTTTCGACTTGTAGGACGATCAAGTATACTATTCTTTGGATTCTAAGATTTTTTTCAAGTGATTATTTTCAAAGTTGGGAAAAATGAAAAATTATTCTAAGTCCCCATTCGTAGTTCTTTTTGATTCGTATTGCTTCGGCGCAAAGTAGGTAGGGACACTTATGGATTTCTCAATTTTTGGATAGGGACAGCCGGATAGCCGTCATTCAGCATAAAAGCTATTGTTATATGCATAGTTTGATGTGAGGAATGGGAATTGATTGAAATTTTCACCCGCCAATTGCCGGCTGGCCTGATTTTAAGGTTTGAGAATCTTGACAACGATTTTGCATACCGACAAAAATAGCATCAAGCAAAAATATCACTTATTTTTCCAATTTTCGACTTGTAGAACGATCAAGTATACTATTCTTTGGATTCTAAGATTTTTTTCAAGTGATTATTTTCAAAGTTGGGAAAAATGAAAAATTATTCTAAGTCCCCATTCGTAGTTCTTTTTGATTCGTATTGCTTCGGCGCAAAGTAGGTAGGGACACTTATGGCTTTCTCAATTTTTGGATAGGGACAGCCGGATAGCCGTCATTCAGCATAAAAGCTATTGTTATATGCATAGTTTGATGTGAGGAATGGGAATTGATTGAAATTTTCACCCGCCAATTGCCGGCTGGCCTGATTTTAAGGTTTGAGAATCTTGACAACGATTTTGCATACCGACAAAAATAGCATCAAGCAAAAATATCACTTATTTTTCCAATTTTCGACTTGTAGAACGATCAAGTATACTATTCTTTGGATTCTAAGATTTTTTTCAAGTGATTATTTTCAAAGTTGGGAAAAATGAAAAATTATTCTAAGTCCCCATTCGTAGTTCTTTTTGATTCGTATTGCTTCGGCGCAAAGTAGGTAGGGACACTTATGGATTTCTCAATTTTTGGATAGGGACAGCCGGATAGCCGTCATTCAGCATAAAAGCTATTGTTATATGCATAGTTTGATGTGAGGAATGGGAATTGATTGAAATTTTCACCCGCCAATTGCCGGCTGGCCTGATTTTAAGGTTTGAGAATCTTGACAACGATTTTGCATACCGACAAAAATAGCATCAAGCAAAAATATCACTTATTTTTCCAATTTTCGACTTGTAGGACGATCAAGTATACTATTCTTTGGATTCTAAGATTTTTTTCAAGTGATTATTTTCAAAGTTGGGAAAAATGAAAAATTATTCTAAGTCCCCATTCGTAGTTCTTTTTGATTCGTATTGCTTCGGCGCAAAGTAGGTAGGGACACTTATGGATTTCTCAATTTTTGGATAGGGACAGCCGGATAGCCGTCATTCAGCATAAAAGCTATTGTTATATGCATAGTTTGATGTGAGGAATGGGAATTGATTGAAATTTTCACCCGCCAATTGCCGGCTGGCCTGATTTTAAGGTTTGAGAATCTTGACAACGATTTTGCATACCGACAAAAATAGCATCAAGCAAAAATATCACTTATTTTTCCAATTTTCGACTTGTAGGACGATCAAGTATACTATTCTTTGGATTCTAAGATTTTTTTCAAGTGATTATTTTCAAAGTTGGGAAAAATGAAAAATTATTCTAAGTCCCCATTCGTAGTTCTTTTTGATTCGTATTGCTTCGGCGCAAAGTAGGTAGGGACACTTATGGATTTCTCACTTTTTGGATAGGGACAGCCGGATAGCCGTCATTCAGCATAAAAGCTATTGTTATATGCATAGTTTGATGTGAGGAATGGGAATTGATTGAAATTTTCACCCGCCAATTGCCGGCTGGCCTGATTTTAAGGTTTGAGAATCTTGACAACGATTTTGCATACCGACAAAAATAGCATCAAGCAAAAATATCACTTATTTTTCCAATTTTCGACTTGTAGAACGATCAAGTATACTATTCTTTGGATTCTAAGATTTTTTTCAAGTGATTATTTTCAAAGTTGGGAAAAATGAAAAATTATTCTAAGTCCCCATTCGTAGTTCTTTTTGATTCGTATTGCTTCGGCGCAAAGTAGGTAGGGACACTTATGGATTTCTCAATTTTTGGATAGGGACAGCCGGATAGCCGTCATTCAGCATAAAAGCTATTGTTATATGCATAGTTTGATGTGAGGAATGGGAATTGATTGAAATTTTCACCCGCCAATTGCCGGCTGGCCTGATTTTAAGGTTTGAGAATCTTGACAACGATTTTGCATACCGACAAAAATAGCATCAAGCAAAAATATCACTTATTTTTCCAATTTTCGACTTGTAGGACGATCAAGTATACTATTCTTTGGATTCTAAGATTTTTTTCAAGTGATTATTTTCAAAGTTGGGAAAAATGAAAAATTATTCTAAGTCCCCATTCGTAGTTCTTTTTGATTCGTATTGCTTCGGCGCAAAGTAGGTAGGGACACTTATGGATTTCTCAATTTTTGGATAGGGACAGCCGGATAGCCGTCATTCAGCATAAAAGCTATTGTTATATGCATAGTTTGATGTGAGGAATGGGAATTGATTGAAATTTTCACCCGCCA
>NW_026973993.1:17500-25000 GCF_034640455.1 Diachasmimorpha longicaudata | reverse complement strand
CAACGTTCCAAGACATCATTGAAAATTAATAATATCGGTTACTTGATAAATTATAAATTAGTTACATAGAATTTATTTTTATTTTAGGCATTCAATTATATATGAATATATATTTTTTTCAATGAAAAATTCTGTGATGCTATTTTTGCATACCAACAAAAATAGGATCAACGTTCCAAGACATCATTGAAAATTAATAATATCGGTTACTTGATAAATTATAAATTAGTTACATAGAATTTATTTTTATTTTAGGCATTCAATTATATATGAATATATATTTTTTTCAATGAAAAATTCTGTGATGCTATTTTTGCATACCAACAAAAATAGGATCAACGTTCCAAGACATCATTGAAAATTAATAATATCGGTTACTTGATAAATTATAAATTAGTTACATAGAATTTATTTTTATTTTAGGCATTCAATTATATATGAATATATATTTTTTTCAATGAAAAATTCTGTGATGCTATTTTTGCATACCAACAAAAATAGGATCAACGTTCCAAGACATCATTGAAAATTAATAATATCGGTTACTTGATAAATTATAAATTAGTTACATAGAATTTATTTTTATTTTAGGCATTCAATTATATATGAATATATATTTTTTTCAATGAAAAATTCTGTGATGCTATTTTTGCATACCAACAAAAATAGATTCAACGTTCCAAGACATCATTGAAAATTAATAATATCGGTTACTTGATAAAATATAAATTAGTTGTATAGAATTTATTTTTATTTTAGGCATTCAATTATATATGAATATATATTTTTTTCAATGAAAAATTCTGTGATGCTATTTTTGCATACCAACAAAAATAGGATCAACGTTCCAAGACATCATTGAAAATTAATAATGTCGGTTACTTGATAAAATATAAATTAGTTGTATAGAATTTAGTTTCATTTTATGCATTCAATTATATATGAATATATATTTTTTTTAATTAAAAATTCTGTGATGCTATTTTTGCATACCAACAAAAATAGGATCAACGTTCCAAGACACCACTGAAAATTAATAATATCGGTTACTTGATAAAATATAAATTAGTTGTATAGAATTTAGTTTAATTTTATGCATTCAATTATATCTGAATATATATTTTTTTCAATTAAAAATTCTGTGATGCTATTTTTGCATACCAACAAAAATAGCATCAACGTTCCAAGACATCATTGAAAATTAATAATATCGGTTACTTGATAAAATATAAATCAGTTGTATAGAATTTAGTTTAATTTTATGCATTCAATTATATCTGAATATATATTTTTTTCAATTAAAAATTCTGTGATGCTATTTTTGCATACCAACAAAAATAGCATCAACTTTTCAAGTCATCACTAAAAATTAATAATATCGGTTACCTGATAAATTATAAATTAGTTATATAGAATTTAGTTTAATTTTATGCATTCAATTATATATGAATATAATTTTTTTCAATTAAAAATTCTGTGATGCTATTTTTGCATACCAACAAAAATAGCATCAACGTTCCAAGACATCATTGAAAATTAATAATATCGGTTACTTGATAAACTATAAAATAGTTGTATAGAATTTAGTTTAATTTTATGGATTCAATTATATATGAATATATATTTTTTTCAATGAAAAATTCTGTGATGCTATTTTTGCATACCAACAAAAATAGGATCAACGTTCCAAGACATCATTGAAAATTAATAATATCGGTTACTTGATAAATTATAAATTAGTTACATAGAATTTATTTTTATTTTAGGCATTCAATTATATATGAATATATATTTTTTTCAATGAAAAATTCTGTGATGCTATTTTTGCATACCAACAAAAATAGGATCAACGTTCCAAGACATCATTGAAAATTAATAATATCGGTTACTTGATAAATTATAAATTAGTTACATAGAATTTATTTTTATTTTAGGCATTCAATTATATATGAATATATATTTTTTTCAATGAAAAATTCTGTGATGCTATTTTTGCATACCAACAAAAATAGGATCAACGTTCCAAGACATCATTGAAAATTAATAATATCGGTTACTTGATAAATTATAAATTAGTTACATAGAATTTATTTTTATTTTAGGCATTCAATTATATATGAATATATATTTTTTTCAATGAAAAATTCTGTGATGCTATTTTTGCATACCAACAAAAATAGCATCAACGTTCCAAGACATCATTGAAAATTAATAATATCGGTTACTTGATAAAATATAAATTAGTTGTATAGAATTTATTTTTATTTTAGGCATTCAATTATATATGAATATATATTTTTTTCAATGAAAAATTCTGTGATGCTATTTTTGCATACCAACAAAAATAGGATCAACGTTCCAAGACATCATTGAAAATTAATAATATCGGTTACTTGATAAAATATAAAGTAGTTGTATAGAATTTAGTTTCATTTTATGCATTCAATTATATATGAATACATATTTTTTTCAATTAAAAATTCTGTGATGCTATTTTTGCATACCAACAAAAATAGCATCAACTTTTCAAGTCATCACTAAAAATTAATAATATCGGTTACCTGATAAATTATAAATTAGTTATATAGAATTTAGTTTAATTTTATGCATTCAATTATATATGAATATAATTTTTTTCAATTAAAAAGTCTGTGATGCTATTTTTGCATACCAACAAAAATAGCATCAACGTTCCAAGACATCATTGAAAATTAATAATATCGGTTACTTGATAAACTATAAAATAGTTGTATAGAATTTAGTTTAATTTTATGGATTCAATTATATATGAATATATATTTTTTTCAATGAAAAATTCTGTGATGCTATTTTTGCATACCAACAAAAATAGGATCAACGTTCCAAGACATCATTGAAAATTAATAATATCGGTTACTTGATAAATTATAAATTAGTTACATAGAATTTATTTTTATTTTAGGCATTCAATTATATATGAATATATATTTTTTTCAATGAAAAATTCTGTGATGCTATTTTTGCATACCAACAAAAATAGGATCAACGTTCCAAGACATCATTGAAAATTAATAATATCGGTTACTTGATAAATTATAAATTAGTTACATAGAATTTATTTTTATTTTAGGCATTCAATTATATATGAATATATATTTTTTTCAATGAAAAATTCTGTGATGCTATTTTTGCATACCAACAAAAATAGCATCAACGTTCCAAGACATCATTGAAAATTAATAATATCGGTTACTTGATAAAATATAAATTAGTTGTATAGAATTTATTTTTATTTTAGGCATTCAATTATATATGAATATATATTTTTTTCAATGAAAAATTCTGTGATGCTATTTTTGCATACCAACAAAAATAGGATCAACGTTCCAAGACATCATTGAAAATTAATAATATCGGTTACTTGATAAAATATAAATTAGTTGTATAGAATTTAGTTTCATTTTATGCATTCAATTATATATGAATATATATTTTTTTCAATTAAAAATTCTGTGATGCTATTTTTGCATACCAACAAAAATAGCATCAACTTTTCAAGTCATCACTAAAAATTAATAATATCGGTTACCTGATAAATTATAAATTAGTTATATAGAATTTAGTTTAATTTTATGCATTCACTTATATATGAATATAATTTTTTTCAATTAAAAATTCTGTGATGCTATTTTTGCATACCGACAAAAATAGCATCAAGCAAAAATATCACTTATTTTTCCAATTTTCGACTTGTAGAACGATCAAGTATACTATTCTTTGGATTCTAAGTTTTTTTTCAAGTGATTATTTTCAAAGTTGGGAAAAATGAAAAATTATTCTAAGTCCCCATTCGTAGTTCTTTTTGATTCGTATTGCTTCGGCGCAAAGTAGGTAGGGACACTTATGGCTTTCTCAATTTTTGGATAGGGACAGCCGGATAGCCGTCATTCAGCATAAAAGCTATTGTTATATGCATAGTTTGATGTGAGGAATGGGAATTGATTGAAATTTTCACCCGCCAATTGCCGGCTGGCCTGATTTTAAGGTTTGAGAATCTTGACAACGATTTTGCATACCGACAAAAATAGCATCAAGCAAAAATATCACTTATTTTTCCAATTTTCGACTTGTAGAACGATCAAGTATACTATTCTTTGGATTCTAAGATTTTTTTCAAGTGATTATTTTCAAAGTTGGGAAAAATGAAAAATTATTCTAAGTCCCCATTCGTAGTTCTTTTTGATTCGTATTGCTTCGGCGCAAAGTAGGTAGGGACACTTATGGATTTCTCAATTTTTGGATAGGGACAGCCGGATAGCCGTCATTCAGCATAAAAGCTATTGTTATATGCATAGTTTGATGTGAGGAATGGGAATTGATTGAAATTTTCACCCGCCAATTGCCGGCTGGCCTGATTTTAAGGTTTGAGAATCTTGACAACGATTTTGCATACCGACAAAAATAGCATCAAGCAAAAATATCACTTATTTTTCCAATTTTCGACTTGTAGAACGATCAAGTATACTATTCTTTGGATTCTAAGATTTTTTTCAAGTGATTATTTTCAAAGTTGGGAAAAATGAAAAATTATTCTAAGTCCCCATTCGTAGTTCTTTTTGATTCGTATTGCTTCGGCGCAAAGTAGGTAGGGACACTTATGGATTTCTCAATTTTTGGATAGGGACAGCCGGATAGCCGTCATTCAGCATAAAAGCTATTGTTATATGCATAGTTTGATATGAGGAATGGGAATTGATTGAAATTTTCACCCGCCAATTGCCGGCTGGCCTGATTTTAAGGTTTGAGAATCTTGACAACGATTTTGCATACCGACAAAAATAGCATCAAGCAAAAATATCACTTATTTTTCCAATTTTCGACTTGTAGAACGATCAAGTATACTATTCTTTGGATTCTAAGATTTTTTTCAAGTGATTATTTTCAAAGTTGGGAAAAATGAAAAATTATTCTAAGTCCCCATTCGTAGTTCTTTTTGATTCGTATTGCTTCGGCGCAAAGTAGGTAGGGACACTTATGGATTTCTCAATTTTTGGATAGGGACAGCCGGATAGCCGTCATTCAGCATAAAAGCTATTGTTATATGCATAGTTTGATGTGAGGAATGGGAATTGATTGAAATTTTCACCCGCCAATTGCCGGCTGGCCTGATTTTAAGGTTTGAGAATCTTGACAACGATTTTGCATACCGACAAAAATAGCATCAAGCAAAAATATCACTTATTTTTCCAATTTTCGACTTGTAGAACGATCAAGTATACTATTCTTTGGATTCTAAGATTTTTTTCAAGTGATTATTTTCAAAGTTGGGAAAAATGAAAAATTATTCTAAGTCCCCATTCGTAGTTCTTTTTGATTCGTATTGCTTCGGCGCAAAGTAGGTAGGGACACTTATGGATTTCTCAATTTTTGGATAGGGACAGCCGGATAGCCGTCATTCAGCATAAAAGCTATTGTTATATGCATAGTTTGATATGAGGAATGGGAATTGATTGAAATTTTCACCCGCCAATTGCCGGCTGGCCTGATTTTAAGGTTTGAGAATCTTGACAACGATTTTGCATACCGACAAAAATAGCATCAAGCAAAAATATCACTTATTTTTCCAATTTTCGACTTGTAGAACGATCAAGTATACTATTCTTTGGATTCTAAGATTTTTTTCAAGTGATTATTTTCAAAGTTGGGAAAAATGAAAAATTATTCTAAGTCCCCATTCGTAGTTCTTTTTGATTCGTATTGCTTCGGCGCAAAGTAGGTAGGGACACTTATGGATTTCTCAATTTTTGGATAGGGACAGCCGGATAGCCGTCATTCAGCATAAAAGCTATTGTTATATGCATAGTTTGATGTGAGGAATGGGAATTGATTGAAATTTTCACCCGCCAATTGCCGGCTGGCCTGATTTTAAGGTTTGAGAATCTTGACAACGATTTTGCATACCGACAAAAATAGCATCAAGCAAAAATATCACTTATTTTTCCAATTTTCGACTTGTAGAACGATCAAGTATACTATTCTTTGGATTCTAAGATTTTTTTCAAGTGATTATTTTCAAAGTTGGGAAAAATGAAAAATTATTCTAAGTCCCCATTCGTAGTTCTTTTTGATTCGTATTGCTTTGCTGTTTCTTGAAAGAAAAATTCAATGTCTCTTGAATGTCCTCAGGCCCGGTATTGCAAAGCAATACGAATCAAAAAGAACTACGAATGGGGGCTTAAAAAATTATATTAATTTTCATAACTCTCAAGATGTTGAAAAGCCATGAGTGTCTCTACCTACTTTTGCGCCTTTAAAAAAATCATATTAATTTTCATAACTCTCAAGATGCCCCCATGATCACATTCAATGCCTCTTGAATGTCCTCAGGCCCGGTATTGCAAAGCAATACGAATCAAAAAGAACTACGAATGGGGGCTTAAAAAATTATATTAATTTTCATAACTCTCAAGATGTTGAAAAGCCATGAGTGTCTCTACCTACTTTTGCGCCTTTAAAAAAATCATATTAATTTTCATAACTCTCAAGATGCCCCCATGATCACATTCAATGCCTCTTAAATGTCCTCAGGCCCGGTATTGCAAAGCAATACGAATCAAAAAGAACTACGAATGGGGGCTTAAAAAATTATATTAATTTTTATAACTCTCAAGATGTTGAAACGCCATGAGTGTCTCTACCTACTTTTGCGCCTTTAAAAAAATCATATTAATTTTCATAACTCTCAAGATGCCCCCATGATCACATTCAATGCCTCTTGAATGTCCTCAGGCCCGGTATTGCAAAGCAATACGAATCAAAAAGAACTACGAATGGGGGCTTAAAAAATTATATTAATTTTCATAACTCTCAAGATGTTGAAAAGCCATGAGTGTCTCTACCTACTTTTGCGCCTTTAAAAAAATCATATTAATTTTCATAACTCTCAAGATGCCCCCATGATCACATTCAATGCCTCTTGAATGTCCTCAGGCCCGGTATTGCAAAGCAATACGAATCAAAAAGAACTACGAATGGGGGCTTAAAAAATTATATTAATTTTCATAACTCTCAAGATGTTGAAAAGCCATGAGTGTCTCTACCTACTTTTGCGCCTTTAAAAAAATCATATTAATTTTCATAACTCTCAAGATGCCCCCATGATCACATTCAATGCCTCTTGAATGTCCTCAGGCCCGGTATTGCAAAGCAATACGAATCAAAAAGAACTACGAATGGGGGCTTAAAAAATTATATTAATTTTCATAACTCTCAAGATGTTGAAAAGCCATGAGTGTCTCTACCTACTTTTGCGCCTTTAAAAAAATCATATTAATTTTCATAACTCTCAAGATGCCCCCATGATCACATTCAATGCCTCTTAAATGTCCTCAGGCCCGGTATTGCAAAGCAATACGAATCAAAAAGAACTACGAATGGGGGCTTAAAAAATTATATTAATTTTTATAACTCTCAAGATGTTGAAACGCCATGAGTGTCTCTACCTACTTTTGCGCCTTTAAA
>NW_026973993.1:10000-12500 GCF_034640455.1 Diachasmimorpha longicaudata | reverse complement strand
TCCTCTCTATTTCCTTACGCGAGTCGGCCGATACGACCGCGATAAGGTCGTCCGCGTAGGCGACTTCGATTTCGCCAAAATTCTGCTCGATGCTCTTGAGGAGGGCATCGAACATGAGATTCCAGCAGGCGGGGCCGAGGACTGATCCTTGCGGACAGCCCCGGGTGGCCGGCTTGGAAACCTCTTGGTCGCTCCAGGCGATCTTGACAGTCCGATTGTCGAAGTAGCTCCGGAGCACTTCAAAGACATTCTTCGGGCAGTCTCGATCCGCCAAAGACTGGAGGACTAGGGGCCACCACACGTTGTCAAAGGCTCCTGAAATATCGAAAAGGAGTCCAATGACGTACCTCTTGTCGTTACCGCGTTCGACTAATTCACGCAACTCTACTATCGCGTCTTCCGTGGAGCGTCCAGGCAGAAAGCCATATTGACGTCCTGATAATTTGTCCTCGGTAAGGACTTTCGACGTAAGGATCCCGTGCAGGACCTTTTCGAAAAATTTCCCGACAACCGACAAGAGGCAAATGGGACGGTAGGATTTGGGGTCGGACACATCCTTGTGAACTCCTTTGAGGAGAGCACGAAGTGTACCGACTTTCCAAACGGTGGGGAAAACGCCATGCTTAAGGCAGGCGTTGAAGAGTCGCGTGAAGATGTGAGGCATCCTCATGACCGCGACTTTTAGGACCCTAACTTCAACTAAATCGCATCCTGGGGCTTTGTCATTCTTAAGGGTCTTGACGAGACCCTTAAGTTGGTCGTCCGTCAAGTCTCGTGCGTCCTCTGTCTGGACCGTTAAGTTCCTCACGCGTTCACGGATGTCAGTCTGTTCGGGTGTGTCTTCGTTGGGGTCATCGTCAGGTACGTGTGTGTCCAACAGTACCTCAGCAGTCTCACGCATTGTAAGTGTCGTGCCATTCGCGGTTCTAAGTGTGCTGAGTACCGTGCCTACACGCAATTTATCAGCCGCGTATTTATAATGGAAGCCCCAGGGATTCGCATTACTTTCGGTCGTTATGTAACCGCGCCAGCTATTTTCTTTAGTTGTCCTAAGTAGCCTGGTGTACGACCGCAGGACTACACGATACCTATTCTGTTTAATTTTTCGCGCGTCAGGGTTAGTCTCCCTTCGGTAGCCGTTACGGAGACGACTGACCAGCTTGCGTTTGCTGGTCAGCTCCTCGGTCCACCACGGATTCGCGCGACGGTAATGTCTGCGGCGCGGCATCGAATCTTGGCAGGCTTTGGTGAGTACGTCACCCAGTACTTCTGCCATTCTCTCAACATCCGCTGTAGAATCCAGCGGATGGTCCACGAGTTTCTCACGGGCCTCCTCATCGAGGGTCGCCTCGAACTTTTCCCAGTCGGCCCGACGAACGTTGAACCGCATGGTAGAGCCCTCGCCGACTCCCGACTTATTGACGCGCTGTGAGGAACTCCGGATCGCTAAGCGAAAGAAAATCGACGTGTGGTCACCGGTGGACCACCCGTCCTCCAACCTCCATGCACGTATGAATTTATACATGCCAGGAGTGGCCAGTGTGACGTCGATGAACGACGTACCTGCGGCACTCCTGAAGGTTGGGCCCTGCCTAGCATCATTCGCGACGCGGAGACCGAAAGACTCGATGAGCTCACCCAGGAGGACACCACGGTCAGTGGTCCTGGGGCTCCAAAGGGAGTGTTGGGCGTTGGAATCGGCCGCCACCAGAACGCGGCGACCCCTGAGACAGCTGAGAACCTTTTCAAGCTGCCTCAGGTGGATTTCTATGTCGTCCGAGTATTGAAAATAACTGGAGACGACGAAGAAGGATCCACCGGGGACGCGGGCTTCAGCACAAACGCAATGTGCATTACTTAATTGGGACACGTAAGCAATCTCCACGATGGAGTTGCACGCAACGACGGCTGCCCACGGTCGCTCCGTTGAGCTCGCGGCAATACGCATTCCGACTCCTAGGCCGCGGATGGCCCAGGTGTTCGCCTCACGAATGGCATACGGCTCCTGGAGCAACAATATGTCCAGACGCTCTTTGCGAATTACCTCGAAGACCTCCCCGGTTACTGCAATTGAGCGGGACATGTTCAATTGCAGTATTCTAACGTCGCGTTGCGCGCCCGGTCCCTCGATCGCGGGGGTACGGGGAGGATGACCTATTGGAACGGGGGGTATCGGTGAGCCTCCGGTCGCGACGCGATGACTATCGATCCTACTTAAACTAACGTGGCACTCGCGAACCCTACCTAATAATTGAGTGGACTCACCGGTTGAAGTTCTTGAAGATCCCGGCGTTGGCTGACTAGGCTGCGCAGTCAGTCCCGCGTTGTCTGCGACGTCCTCGACGTCCTCGTGGACAGCACGAAGGCTGGAACCTTTCCCTCGTCGGGAGGGCAGTACCCCGGCGCACGGCGGGCGACTACGAACCCTTGAGGGCACCACCCTCCTTGGGTCCCACGATGTAGCCGCTGTAGAAGATCCTCTGGCATGCTGGGAAGCGAT
>NW_026973992.1:27500-30136 GCF_034640455.1 Diachasmimorpha longicaudata | reverse complement strand
CTCCGCGCCCGTCCTACCCTTCCTCCTCTTCGCCAGGGTAGGGTCAGCGACAGCGGGCCCACCACTGGTAGGCCCCTCTGAGGCTGGCTCCCCTTCCACTTCCATTTGTATCTGCGCTTGTTCCCCTTCCGGAGCCCTAGCGCAGATCGTACTCTCCTCCGACCTGTAAGCCTCTGCCGTTCCCTCAGAGAGGGCACCGTCATCGGCGTTAAAATTTTTATTATTATTTAATGGGTCCATGTTAATCCCACGAGTAACCAGGAAAAGAAGGTCCACCCCCGCAGAGCCTGGATGCGGAGGTAAGGCATGCATACAATGGGGTGCTGCCTGGTTCCCCAAGGGTATCGTTTGAGACACTGTTCCCCAGTGTCATTCAGCCCTCGGCACGATAACTTCCACCTTAGCTTGGGAAGTCTGGTCCGCGGCGATGCTTTGGGTCTTCCTAACGGGTTTTTACTTCCGTAGGTCGACGTTATAGTCATCGCAGACCGGTATCCGAAGTGTACCCCGGAAATCCAGATTCAGGTGCTCTTTCCAGCCTCCTGTCTCCGGTCCCAAGGTGCCACTCATACTCCGGCCCCCTCCTATCCGCCACCTGGAGACGCGCTCAGTAGGTGACTCAAACCCTCCCCTTCGTCTCGTTTATAGAGAGGTCCGGGGCTGAGCTATGTAACTAATTTATAATTTATCAAGTAACCGATATTATTAATTTTCAATGATGTCTTGGAACGTTGATCCTATTTTTGTTGGTATGCAAAAATAGCATCACAGAATTTTTCATTGAAAAAAAATATATATTCATATATAATTGAATGCCTAAAATAAAAATAAATTCTATGTAACTAATTTATAATTTATCAAGTAACCGATATTATTAATTTTCAATGATGTCTTGGAACGTTGATCCTATTTTTGTTGGTATGCAAAAATAGCATCACAGAATTTTTCATTGAAAAAAATATATATTCATATATAATTGAATGCCTAAAATAAAAATAAATTCTATGTAACTAATTTATAATTTATCAAGTAACCGATATTATTAATTTTCAATGATGTCTTGGAACGTTGATCCTATTTTTGTTGGTATGCAAAAATAGCATCACAGAATTTTTCATTGAAAAAAATATATATTCATATATAATTGAATGCCTAAAATAAAAATAAATTCTATGTAACTAATTTATAATTTATCAAGTAACCGATATTATTAATTTTCAATGATGTCTTGGAACGTTGATCCTATTTTTGTTGGTATGCAAAAATAGCATCACAGAATTTTTCATTGAAAAAAATATATATTCATATATAATTGAATGCCTAAAATAAAAATAAATTCTATGTAACTAATTTATAATTTATCAAGTAACCGATATTATTAATTTTCAATGATGTCTTGGAACGTTGATGCTATTTTTGTTGGTATGCAAAAATAGCATCACAGAATTTTTCATTGAAAAAAATATATATTCATATATAATTGAATGCCTAAAATAAAAATAAATTCTATGTAACTAATTTATAATTTATCAAGTAACCGATATTATTAATTTTTAATGATGACTTGAAACGTTGATGCTATTTTTGTTGGTATGCAAAAATAGCATCACAGAATTTTTAATTGAAAAAAATATATATTCATATATTTAAATGTACAAAATTAAAATAAAACCTGTATAACTGATGTATAAATTATCAAGTAACCGATATTATTAATTTTTAATGATGACTTAAATGTTGATGCTATTTTTGTTGGTATGCAAAAATAGCATCACAGGATTTTTAATTAAAAAAAAATATATATTTGTATATAATTGAATGCACACAATTATATTAAATTCCCTTTTATATATAATTAATTTATTATTCAATATTTATTCATATAAAGGTTGACAATGTAATCATGGAACGGGCAATATATTCTATGTTCAGGCGGTCGAAGTGGACCTACAGGTACAAGTACGCGGGACTCTTGATGCACGTGTTTTATACTAGGTCGGGCAATGGCTTCGCTTCCCATACCCAAGTATACTTCGCTTATAGTATAGCACAGCATTGCCACGAGTCCAAGTCGAAGACAGAATGACTCTCTATGTGGTACGCGCTACGGCGTTTGATATTTCGTGTGTAAAAGGATATAATATTATTACTTTTTCACTCATTTTTTTTTTAACAGAGCGTTAACTTACTTCACTCCAAGTAAAATTATAAAGTTGTCAAAATGAAAAAAAGTTATTTCTTATAACCATGTCGTTTAAAAATCTAACGATGAATGTTTTCACATTTACAAATGTGGATGAGAGGAAAGTGTTTGAAATTAAAATCAGCAAAACACCTCAAAATGTATTTAATGTTAATAAAACAAATACAAAATAAAATGTGTTGCACATTTAATTTAAAAAATGTGTTATATCAACACCTAATAAAATGAAAAGAGTTTCATATTTTAAAAGAAAAAAAAATCGAAGCTCCCTGGTTGATCCTGCCAGTAGTGATATGCTTGTCTCAAAGATTAAGCCATGCATGTCTCAGTACATGCCGAATTAAGGTGAAACCGCGAATGGCTCATTAAATCAGTTATGGTTCCTTAGATCGTACTCACATTTACTTGGATAACTGTGGTAATTCTAGAGCTA
>NW_026973992.1:5000-17500 GCF_034640455.1 Diachasmimorpha longicaudata | reverse complement strand
TATGAAAATTAATATAATTTTTTAAGCCCCCATTCGTAGTTCTTTTTGATTCGTATTGCTTTGCAATACCGGGCCTGAGGACATTCAAGAGGCATTGAATGTGATCATGGGGGCATCTTGAGAGTTATGAAAATTAATATGATTTTTTTAAAGGCGCAAAAGTAGGTAGAGACACTCATGGCTTTTCAACATCTTGAGAGTTATGAAAATTAATATAATTTTTTAAGCCCCCATTCGTAGTTCTTTTTGATTCGTATTGCTTTGCAATACCGGGCCTGAGGACATTCAAGAGGCATTGAATGTGATCATGGGGGCATCTTGAGAGTTATGAAAATTAATATGATTTTTTTAAAGGCGCAAAAGTAGGTAGAGACACTCATGGCTTTTCAACATCTTGAGAGTTATGAAAATTAATATAATTTTTTAAGCCCCCATTCGTAGTTCTTTTTGATTCGTATTGCTTTGCAATACCGGGCCTGAGGACATTCAAGAGGCATTGAATGTGATCATGGGGGCATCTTGAGAGTTATGAAAATTAATATGATTTTTTTAAAGGCGCAAAAGTAGGTAGAGACACTCATGGCGTTTCAACATCTTGAGAGTTATAAAAATTAATATAATTTTTTAAGCCCCCATTCGTAGTTCTTTTTGATTCGTATTGCTTTGCAATACCGGGCCTGAGGACATTTAAGAGGCATTGAATGTGATCATGGGGGCATCTTGAGAGTTATGAAAATTAATATGATTTTTTTAAAGGCGCAAAAGTAGGTAGAGACACTCATGGCTTTTCAACATCTTGAGAGTTATGAAAATTAATATAATTTTTTAAGCCCCCATTCGTAGTTCTTTTTGATTCGTATTGCTTTGCAATACCGGGCCTGAGGACATTCAAGAGGCATTGAATGTGATCATGGGGGCATCTTGAGAGTTATGAAAATTAATATGATTTTTTTAAAGGCGCAAAAGTAGGTAGAGACACTCATGGCTTTTCAACATCTTGAGAGTTATGAAAATTAATATAATTTTTTAAGCCCCCATTCGTAGTTCTTTTTGATTCGTATTGCTTTGCAATACCGGGCCTGAGGACATTCAAGAGGCATTGAATGTGATCATGGGGGCATCTTGAGAGTTATGAAAATTAATATGATTTTTTTAAAGGCGCAAAAGTAGGTAGAGACACTCATGGCTTTTCAACATCTTGAGAGTTATGAAAATTAATATAATTTTTTAAGCTCCCATTCGTAGTTCTTTTTGATTCGTATTGCTTTGCAATACCGGGCCTGAGGACATTCAAGAGGCATTGAATGTGATCATGGGGGCATCTTGAGAGTTATGAAAATTAATATGATTTTTTTAAAGGCGCAAAAGTAGGTAGAGACACTCATGGCGTTTCAACATCTTGAGAGTTATAAAAATTAATATAATTTTTTAAGCCCCCATTCGTAGTTCTTTTTGATTCGTATTGCTTTGCAATACCGGGCCTGAGGACATTTAAGAGGCATTGAATGTGATCATGGGGGCATCTTGAGAGTTATGAAAATTAATATGATTTTTTTAAAGGCGCAAAAGTAGGTAGAGACACTCATGGCTTTTCAACATCTTGAGAGTTATGAAAATTAATATAATTTTTTAAGCCCCCATTCGTAGTTCTTTTTGATTCGTATTGCTTTGCAATACCGGGCCTGAGGACATTCAAGAGGCATTGAATGTGATCATGGGGGCATCTTGAGAGTTATGAAAATTAATATGATTTTTTTAAAGGCGCAAAAGTAGGTAGAGACACTCATGGCTTTTCAACATCTTGAGAGTTATGAAAATTAATATAATTTTTTAAGCCCCCATTCGTAGTTCTTTTTGATTCGTATTGCTTTGCAATACCGGGCCTGAGGACATTCAAGAGACATTGAATTTTTCTTTCAAGAAACAGCAAAGCAATACGAATCAAAAAGAACTACGAATGGGGACTTAGAATAATTTTTCATTTTTCCCAACTTTGAAAATAATCACTTGAAAAAAATCTTAGAATCCAAAGAATAGTATACTTGATCGTTCTACAAGTCGAAAATTGGAAAAATAAGTGATATTTTTGCTTGATGCTATTTTTGTCGGTATGCAAAATCGTTGTCAAGATTCTCAAACCTTAAAATCAGGCCAGCCGGCAATTGGCGGGTGAAAATTTCAATCAATTCCCATTCCTCACATCAAACTATGCATATAACAATAGCTTTTATGCTGAATGACGGCTATCCGGCTGTCCCTATCCAAAAATTGAGAAATCCATAAGTGTCCCTACCTACTTTGCGCCGAAGCAATACGAATCAAAAAGAACTACGAATGGGGACTTAGAATAATTTTTCATTTTTCCCAACTTTGAAAATAATCACTTGAAAAAAATCTTAGAATCCAAAGAATAGTATACTTGATCGTTCTACAAGTCGAAAATTGGAAAAATAAGTGATATTTTTGCTTGATGCTATTTTTGTCGGTATGCAAAATCGTTGTCAAGATTCTCAAACCTTAAAATCAGGCCAGCCGGCAATTGGCGGGTGAAAATTTCAATCAATTCCCATTCCTCATATCAAACTATGCATATAACAATAGCTTTTATGCTGAATGACGGCTATCCGGCTGTCCCTATCCAAAAATTGAGAAATCCATAAGTGTCCCTACCTACTTTGCGCCGAAGCAATACGAATCAAAAAGAACTACGAATGGGGACTTAGAATAATTTTTCATTTTTCCCAACTTTGAAAATAATCACTTGAAAAAAATCTTAGAATCCAAAGAATAGTATACTTGATCGTTCTACAAGTCGAAAATTGGAAAAATAAGTGATATTTTTGCTTGATGCTATTTTTGTCGGTATGCAAAATCGTTTTCAAGATTCTCAAACCTTAAAATCAGGCCAGCCGGCAATTGGCGGGTGAAAATTTCAATCAATTCCCATTCCTCATATCAAACTATGCATATAACAATAGCTTTTATGCTGAATGACGGCTATCCGGCTGTCCCTATCCAAAAATTGAGAAATCCATAAGTGTCCCTACCTACTTTGCGCCGAAGCAATACGAATCAAAAAGAACTACGAATGGGGACTTAGAATAATTTTTCATTTTTCCCAACTTTGAAAATAATCACTTGAAAAAAATCTTAGAATCCAAAGAATAGTATACTTGATCGTTCTACAAGTCGAAAATTGGAAAAATAAGTGATATTTTTGCTTGATGCTATTTTTGTCGGTATGCAAAATCGTTGTCAAGATTCTCAAACCTTAAAATCAGGCCAGCCGGCAATTGGCGGGTGAAAATTTCAATCAATTCCCATTCCTCATATCAAACTATGCATATAACAATAGCTTTTATGCTGAATGACGGCTATCCGGCTGTCCCTATCCAAAAATTGAGAAATCCATAAGTGTCCCTACCTACTTTGCGCCGAAGCAATACGAATCAAAAAGAACTACGAATGGGGACTTAGAATAATTTTTCATTTTTCCCAACTTTGAAAATAATCACTTGAAAAAAATCTTAGAATCCAAAGAATAGTATACTTGATCGTTCTACAAGTCGAAAATTGGAAAAATAAGTGATATTTTTGCTTGATGCTATTTTTGTCGGTATGCAAAATCGTTGTCAAGATTCTCAAACCTTAAAATCAGGCCAGCCGGCAATTGGCGGGTGAAAATTTCAATCAATTCCCATTCCTCATATCAAACTATGCATATAACAATAGCTTTTATGCTGAATGACGGCTATCCGGCTGTCCCTATCCAAAAATTGAGAAATCCATAAGTGTCCCTACCTACTTTGCGCCGAAGCAATACGAATCAAAAAGAACTACGAATGGGGACTTAGAATAATTTTTCATTTTTCCCAACTTTGAAAATAATCACTTGAAAAAAATCTTAGAATCCAAAGAATAGTATACTTGATCGTTCTACAAGTCGAAAATTGGAAAAATAAGTGATATTTTTGCTTGATGCTATTTTTGTCGGTATGCAAAATCGTTGTCAAGATTCTCAAACCTTAAAATCAGGCCAGCCGGCAATTGGCGGGTGAAAATTTCAATCAATTCCCATTCCTCATATCAAACTATGCATATAACAATAGCTTTTATGCTGAATGACGGCTATCCGGCTGTCCCTATCCAAAAATTGAGAAATCCATAAGTGTCCCTACCTACTTTGCGCCGAAGCAATACGAATCAAAAAGAACTACGAATGGGGACTTAGAATAATTTTTCATTTTTCCCAACTTTGAAAATAATCACTTGAAAAAAATCTTAGAATCCAAAGAATAGTATACTTGATCGTTCTACAAGTCGAAAATTGGAAAAATAAGTGATATTTTTGCTTGATGCTATTTTTGTCGGTATGCAAAATCGTTGTCAAGATTCTCAAACCTTAAAATCAGGCCAGCCGGCAATTGGCGGGTGAAAATTTCAATCAATTCCCATTCCTCATATCAAACTATGCATATAACAATAGCTTTTATGCTGAATGACGGCTATCCGGCTGTCCCTATCCAAAAATTGAGAAATCCATAAGTGTCCCTACCTACTTTGCGCCGAAGCAATACGAATCAAAAAGAACTACGAATGGGGACTTAGAATAATTTTTCATTTTTCCCAACTTTGAAAATAATCACTTGAAAAAAATCTTAGAATCCAAAGAATAGTATACTTGATCGTTCTACAAGTCGAAAATTGGAAAAATAAGTGATATTTTTGCTTGATGCTATTTTTGTCGGTATGCAAAATCGTTGTCAAGATTCTCAAACCTTAAAATCAGGCCAGCCGGCAATTGGCGGGTGAAAATTTCAATCAATTCCCATTCCTCATATCAAACTATGCATATAACAATAGCTTTTATGCTGAATGACGGCTATCCGGCTGTCCCTATCCAAAAATTGAGAAATCCATAAGTGTCCCTACCTACTTTGCGCCGAAGCAATACGAATCAAAAAGAACTACGAATGGGGACTTAGAATAATTTTTCATTTTTCCCAACTTTGAAAATAATCACTTGAAAAAAAACTTAGAATCCAAAGAATAGTATACTTGATCGTTCTACAAGTCGAAAATTGGAAAAATAAGTGATATTTTTGCTTGATGCTATTTTTGTCGGTATGCAAAAATAGCATCACAGAATTTTTAATTGAAAAAAATTATATTCATATATAAGTGAATGCATAAAATTAAACTAAATTCTATATAACTAATTTATAATTTATCAGGTAACCGATATTATTAATTTTTAGTGATGACTTGAAAAGTTGATGCTATTTTTGTTGGTATGCAAAAATAGCATCACAGAATTTTTAATTGAAAAAAATATATATTCATATATAATTGAATGCATAAAATGAAACTAAATTCTATACAACTAATTTATATTTTATCAAGTAACCGATATTATTAATTTTCAATGATGTCTTGGAACGTTGATCCTATTTTTGTTGGTATGCAAAAATAGCATCACAGAATTTTTCATTGAAAAAAATATATATTCATATATAATTGAATGCCTAAAATAAAAATAAATTCTATACAACTAATTTATATTTTATCAAGTAACCGATATTATTAATTTTCAATGATGTCTTGGAACGTTGATGCTATTTTTGTTGGTATGCAAAAATAGCATCACAGAATTTTTCATTGAAAAAAATATATATTCATATATAATTGAATGCCTAAAATAAAAATAAATTCTATGTAACTAATTTATAATTTATCAAGTAACCGATATTATTAATTTTCAATGATGTCTTGGAACGTTGATCCTATTTTTGTTGGTATGCAAAAATAGCATCACAGAATTTTTCATTGAAAAAAATATATATTCATATATAATTGAATGCCTAAAATAAAAATAAATTCTATGTAACTAATTTATAATTTATCAAGTAACCGATATTATTAATTTTCAATGATGTCTTGGAACGTTGATCCTATTTTTGTTGGTATGCAAAAATAGCATCACAGAATTTTTCATTGAAAAAAATATATATTCATATATAATTGAATCCATAAAATTAAACTAAATTCTATACAACTATTTTATAGTTTATCAAGTAACCGATATTATTAATTTTCAATGATGTCTTGGAACGTTGATGCTATTTTTGTTGGTATGCAAAAATAGCATCACAGAATTTTTAATTGAAAAAAATTATATTCATATATAATTGAATGCATAAAATTAAACTAAATTCTATATAACTAATTTATAATTTATCAGGTAACCGATATTATTAATTTTTAGTGATGACTTGAAAAGTTGATGCTATTTTTGTTGGTATGCAAAAATAGCATCACAGAATTTTTAATTGAAAAAAATATATATTCAGATATAATTGAATGCATAAAATTAAACTAAATTCTATACAACTGATTTATATTTTATCAAGTAACCGATATTATTAATTTTCAATGATGTCTTGGAACGTTGATGCTATTTTTGTTGGTATGCAAAAATAGCATCACAGAATTTTTAATTGAAAAAAATATATATTCAGATATAATTGAATGCATAAAATTAAACTAAATTCTATACAACTAATTTATATTTTATCAAGTAACCGATATTATTAATTTTCAGTGGTGTCTTGGAACGTTGATCCTATTTTTGTTGGTATGCAAAAATAGCATCACAGAATTTTTAATTAAAAAAAATATATATTCATATATAATTGAATGCATAAAATGAAACTAAATTCTATACAACTAATTTATATTTTATCAAGTAACCGACATTATTAATTTTCAATGATGTCTTGGAACGTTGATCCTATTTTTGTTGGTATGCAAAAATAGCATCACAGAATTTTTCATTGAAAAAAATATATATTCATATATAATTGAATCCATAAAATTAAACTAAATTCTATACAACTATTTTATAGTTTATCAAGTAACCGATATTATTAATTTTCAATGATGTCTTGGAACGTTGATCCTATTTTTGTTGGTATGCAAAAATAGCATCACAGAATTTTTCATTGAAAAAAATATATATTCATATATAATTGAATCCATAAAATTAAACTAAATTCTATACAACTATTTTATAGTTTATCAAGTAACCGATATTATTAATTTTCAATGATGTCTTGGAACGTTGATGCTATTTTTGTTGGTATGCAAAAATAGCATCACAGAATTTTTAATTGAAAAAAATTATATTCATATATAATTGAATGCATAAAATTAAACTAAATTCTATATAACTAATTTATAATTTATCAGGTAACCGATATTATTAATTTTTAGTGATGACTTGAAAAGTTGATGCTATTTTTGTTGGTATGCAAAAATAGCATCACAGAATTTTTAATTGAAAAAAATATATATTCAGATATAATTGAATGCATAAAATTAAACTAAATTCTATACAACTGATTTATATTTTATCAAGTAACCGATATTATTAATTTTCAATGATGTCTTGGAACGTTGATGCTATTTTTGTTGGTATGCAAAAATAGCATCACAGAATTTTTAATTGAAAAAAATATATATTCAGATATAATTGAATGCATAAAATTAAACTAAATTCTATACAACTAATTTATATTTTATCAAGTAACCGATATTATTAATTTTCAGTGGTGTCTTGGAACGTTGATCCTATTTTTGTTGGTATGCAAAAATAGCATCACAGAATTTTTAATTAAAAAAAATATATATTCATATATAATTGAATGCATAAAATGAAACTAAATTCTATACAACTAATTTATATTTTATCAAGTAACCGACATTATTAATTTTCAATGATGTCTTGGAACGTTGATCCTATTTTTGTTGGTATGCAAAAATAGCATCACAGAATTTTTCATTGAAAAAAATATATATTCATATATAATTGAATCCATAAAATTAAACTAAATTCTATACAACTATTTTATAGTTTATCAAGTAACCGATATTATTAATTTTCAATGATGTCTTGGAACGTTGATGCTATTTTTGTTGGTATGCAAAAATAGCATCACAGAATTTTTAATTGAAAAAAATTATATTCATATATAATTGAATGCATAAAATTAAACTAAATTCTATATAACTAATTTATAATTTATCAGGTAACCGATATTATTAATTTTTAGTGATGACTTGAAAAGTTGATGCTATTTTTGTTGGTATGCAAAAATAGCATCACAGAATTTTTAATTGAAAAAAATATATATTCAGATATAATTGAATGCATAAAATTAAACTAAATTCTATACAACTGATTTATATTTTATCAAGTAACCGATATTATTAATTTTCAATGATGTCTTGGAACGTTGATGCTATTTTTGTTGGTATGCAAAAATAGCATCACAGAATTTTTAATTGAAAAAAATATATATTCAGATATAATTGAATGCATAAAATTAAACTAAATTCTATACAACTAATTTATATTTTATCAAGAAACCGATATTATTAATTTTCAGTGGTGTCTTGGAACGTTGATCCTATTTTTGTTGGTATGCAAAAATAGCATCACAGAATTTTTAATTAAAAAAAATATATATTCATATATAATTGAATGCATAAAATGAAACTAAATTCTATACAACTAATTTATATTTTATCAAGTAACCGATATTATTAATTTTCAATGATGTCTTGGAACGTTGAATCTATTTTTGTTGGTATGCAAAAATAGCATCACAGAATTTTTCATTGAAAAAAATATATATTCATATATAATTGAATGCCTAAAATAAAAATAAATTCTATGTAACTAATTTATAATTTATCAAGTAACCGATATTATTAATTTTCAATGATGTCTTGGAACGTTGATCCTATTTTTGTTGGTATGCAAAAATAGCATCACAGAATTTTTCATTGAAAAAAATATATATTCATATATAATTGAATGCCTAAAATAAAAATAAATTCTATGTAACTAATTTATAATTTATCAAGTAACCGATATTATTAATTTTCAATGATGTCTTGGAACGTTGATCCTATTTTTGTTGGTATGCAAAAATAGCATCACAGAATTTTTCATTGAAAAAAATATATATTCATATATAATTGAATGCCTAAAATAAAAATAAATTCTATGTAACTAATTTATAATTTATCAAGTAACCGATATTATTAATTTTCAATGATGTCTTGGAACGTTGATCCTATTTTTGTTGGTATGCAAAAATAGCATCACAGAATTTTTCATTGAAAAAAATATATATTCATATATAATTGAATGCCTAAAATAAAAATAAATTCTATGTAACTAATTTATAATTTATCAAGTAACCGATATTATTAATTTTCAATGATGTCTTGGAACGTTGATCCTATTTTTGTTGGTATGCAAAAATAGCATCACAGAATTTTTCATTGAAAAAAATATATATTCATATATAATTGAATGCCTAAAATAAAAATAAATTCTATGTAACTAATTTATAATTTATCAAGTAACCGATATTATTAATTTTCAATGATGTCTTGGAACGTTGATCCTATTTTTGTTGGTATGCAAAAATAGCATCACAGAATTTTTCATTGAAAAAAATATATATTCATATATAATTGAATGCCTAAAATAAAAATAAATTCTATGTAACTAATTTATAATTTATCAAGTAACCGATATTATTAATTTTCAATGATGTCTTGGAACGTTGATGCTATTTTTGTTGGTATGCAAAAATAGCATCACAGAATTTTTCATTGAAAAAAATATATATTCATATATAATTGAATGCCTAAAATAAAAATAAATTCTATGTAACTAATTTATAATTTATCAGGTAACCGATATTATTAATTTTTAGTGATGACTTGAAAAGTTGATGCTATTTTTGTTGGTATGCAAAAATAGCATCACAGAATTTTTAATTGAAAAAAATATATATTCAGATATAATTGAATGCATAAAATTAAACTAAATTCTATACAACTGATTTATATTTTATCAAGTAACCGATATTATTAATTTTCAATGATGTCTTGGAACGTTGATGCTATTTTTGTTGGTATGCAAAAATAGCATCACAGAATTTTTAATTGAAAAAAATATATATTCAGATATAATTGAATGCATAAAATTAAACTAAATTCTATACAACTAATTTATATTTTATCAAGTAACCGATATTATTAATTTTCAGTGGTGTCTTGGAACGTTGATCCTATTTTTGTTGGTATGCAAAAATAGCATCACAGAATTTTTAATTAAAAAAAATATATATTCATATATAATTGAATGCATAAAATGAAACTAAATTCTATACAACTAATTTATATTTTATCAAGTAACCGACATTATTAATTTTCAATGATGTCTTGGAACGTTGATCCTATTTTTGTTGGTATGCAAAAATAGCATCACAGAATTTTTCATTGAAAAAAATATATATTCATATATAATTGAATCCATAAAATTAAACTAAATTCTATACAACTATTTTATAGTTTATCAAGTAACCGATATTATTAATTTTCAATGATGTCTTGGAACGTTGATGCTATTTTTGTTGGTATGCAAAAATAGCATCACAGAATTTTTAATTGAAAAAAATTATATTCATATATAATTGAATGCATAAAATTAAACTAAATTCTATATAACTAATTTATAATTTATCAGGTAACCGATATTATTAATTTTTAGTGATGACTTGAAAAGTTGATGCTATTTTTGTTGGTATGCAAAAATAGCATCACAGAATTTTTAATTGAAAAAAATATATATTCAGATATAATTGAATGCATAAAATTAAACTAAATTCTATACAACTGATTTATATTTTATCAAGTAACCGATATTATTAATTTTCAATGATGTCTTGGAACGTTGATGCTATTTTTGTTGGTATGCAAAAATAGCATCACAGAATTTTTAATTGAAAAAAATATATATTCAGATATAATTGAATGCATAAAATTAAACTAAATTCTATACAACTAATTTATATTTTATCAAGAAACCGATATTATTAATTTTCAGTGGTGTCTTGGAACGTTGATCCTATTTTTGTTGGTATGCAAAAATAGCATCACAGAATTTTTAATTAAAAAAAATATATATTCATATATAATTGAATGCATAAAATGAAACTAAATTCTATACAACTAATTTATATTTTATCAAGTAACCGACATTATTAATTTTCAATGATGTCTTGGAACGTTGATCCTATTTTTGTTGGTATGCAAAAATAGCATCACAGAATTTTTCATTGAAAAAAATATATATTCATATATAATTGAATGCCTAAAATAAAAATAAATTCTATACAACTAATTTATATTTTATCAAGTAACCGATATTATTAATTTTCAATGATGTCTTGGAACGTTGAATCTATTTTTGTTGGTATGCAAAAATAGCATCACAGAATTTTTCATTGAAAAAAATATATATTCATATATAATTGAATGCCTAAAATAAAAATAAATTCTATGTAACTAATTTATAATTTATCAAGTAACCGATATTATTAATTTTCAATGATGTCTTGGAACGTTGATCCTATTTTTGTTGGTATGCAAAAATAGCATCACAGAATTTTTCATTGAAAAAAATATATATTCATATATAATTGAATGCCTAAAATAAAAATAAATTCTATGTAACTAATTTATAATTTATCAAGTAACCGATATTATTAATTTTCAATGATGTCTTGGAACGTTGATCCTATTTTTGTTGGTATGCAAAAATAGCATCACAGAATTTTTCATTGAAAAAAATATATATTCATATATAATTGAATGCCTAAAATAAAAATAAATTCTATGTAACTAATTTATAATTTATCAAGTAACCGATATTATTAATTTTCAATGATGTCTTGGAACGTTGATCCTATTTTTGTTGGTATGCAAAAATAGCATCACAGAATTTTTCATTGAAAAAAATATATATTCATATATAATTGAATGCCTAAAATAAAAATAAATTCTATGTAACTAATTTATAATTTATCAAGTAACCGATATTATTAATTTTCAATGATGTCTTGGAACGTTGATCCTATTTTTGTTGGTATGCAAAAATAGCATCACAGAATTTTTCATTGAAAAAAATATATATTCATATATAATTGAATGCCTAAAATAAAAATAAATTCTATGTAACTAATTTATAATTTATCAAGTAACCGATATTATTAATTTTCAATGATGTCTTGGAACGTTGATGCTATTTTTGTTGGTATGCAAAAATAGCATCACAGAATTTTTCATTGAAAAAAATATATATTCATATATAATTGAATGCCTAAAATAAAAATAAATTCTATGTAACTAATTTATAATTTATCAAGTAACCGATATTATTAATTTTCAATGATGTCTTGGAACGTTGATGCTATTTTTGTTGGTATGCAAAAATAGCATCACAGAATTTTTCATTGAAAAAAATATATATTCATATATAATTGAATGCCTAAAATAAAAATAAATTCTATGTAACTAATTTATAATTTATCAAGTAACCGATATTATTAATTTTTAATGATGACTTGAAACGTTGATGC
>NW_026973991.1:20000-30282 GCF_034640455.1 Diachasmimorpha longicaudata | reverse complement strand
TCGGCGCAAAGTAGGTAGGGACACTTATGGATTTCTCAATTTTTGGATAGGGACAGCCGGATAGCCGTCATTCAGCATAAAAGCTATTGTTATATGCATAGTTTGATGTGAGGAATGGGAATTGATTGAAATTTTCACCCGCCAATTGCCGGCTGGCCTGATTTTAAGGTTTGAGAATCTTGACAACGATTTTGCATACCGACAAAAATAGCATCAAGCAAAAATATCACTTATTTTTCCAATTTTCGACTTGTAGAACGATCAAGTATACTATTCTTTGGATTCTAAGATTTTTTTCAAGTGATTATTTTCAAAGTTGGGAAAAATGAAAAATTATTCTAAGTCCCCATTCGTAGTTCTTTTTGATTCGTATTGCTTCGGCGCAAAGTAGGTAGGGACACTTATGGATTTCTCAATTTTTGGATAGGGACAGCCGGATAGCCGTCATTCAGCATAAAAGCTATTGTTATATGCATAGTTTGATGTGAGGAATGGGAATTGATTGAAATTTTCACCCGCCAATCGCCGGCTGGCCTGATTTTAAGGTTTGAGAATCTTGACAACGATTTTGCATACCGACAAAAATAGCATCAAGCAAAAATATCACTTATTTTTCCAATTTTCGACTTGTAGAACGATCAAGTATACTATTCTTTGGATTCTAAGATTTTTTTCAAGTGATTATTTTCAAAGTTGGGAAAAATGAAAAATTATTCTAAGTCCCCATTCGTAGTTCTTTTTGATTCGTATTGCTTCGGCGCAAAGTAGGTAGGGACACTTATGGATTTCTCAATTTTTGGATAGGGACAGCCGGATAGCCGTCATTCAGCATAAAAGCTATTGTTATATGCATAGTTTGATGTGAGGAATGGGAATTGATTGAAATTTTCACCCGCCAATTGCCGGCTGGCCTGATTTTAAGGTTTGAGAATCTTGACAACGATTTTGCATACCGACAAAAATAGCATCAAGCAAAAATATCACTTATTTTTCCAATTTTCGACTTGTAGAACGATCAAGTATACTATTCTTTGGATTCTAAGATTTTTTTCAAGTGATTATTTTCAAAGTTGGGAAAAATGAAAAATTATTCTAAGTCCCCATTCGTAGTTCTTTTTGATTCGTATTGCTTCGGCGCAAAGTAGGTAGGGACACTTATGGATTTCTCAATTTTTGGATAGGGACAGCCGGATAGCCGTCATTCAGCATAAAAGCTATTGTTATATGCATAGTTTGATGTGAGGAATGGGAATTGATTGAAATTTTCACCCGCCAATTGCCGGCTGGCCTGATTTTAAGGTTTGAGAATCTTGACAACGATTTTGCATACCGACAAAAATAGCATCAAGCAAAAATATCACTTATTTTTCCAATTTTCGACTTGTAGAACGATCAAGTATACTATTCTTTGGATTCTAAGATTTTTTTCAAGTGATTATTTTCAAAGTTGGGAAAAATGAAAAATTATTCTAAGTCCCCATTCGTAGTTCTTTTTGATTCGTATTGCTTCGGCGCAAAGTAGGTAGGGACACTTATGGATTTCTCAATTTTTGGATAGGGACAGCCGGATAGCCGTCATTCAGCATAAAAGCTATTGTTATATGCATAGTTTGATGTGAGGAATGGGAATTGATTGAAATTTTCACCCGCCAATTGCCGGCTGGCCTGATTTTAAGGTTTGAGAATCTTGACAACGATTTTGCATACCGACAAAAATAGCATCAAGCAAAAATATCACTTATTTTTCCAATTTTCGACTTGTAGAACGATCAAGTATACTATTCTTTGGATTCTAAGATTTTTTTCAAGTGATTATTTTCAAAGTTGGGAAAAATGAAAAATTATTCTAAGTCCCCATTCGTAGTTCTTTTTGATTCGTATTGCTTCGGCGCAAAGTAGGTAGGGACACTTATGGATTTCTCAATTTTTGGATAGGGACAGCCGGATAGCCGTCATTCAGCATAAAAGCTATTGTTATATGCATAGTTTGATGTGAGGAATGGGAATTGATTGAAATTTTCACCCGCCAATTGCCGGCTGGCCTGATTTTAAGGTTTGAGAATCTTGACAACGATTTTGCATACCGACAAAAATAGCATCAAGCAAAAATATCACTTATTTTTCCAATTTTCGACTTGTAGAACGATCAAGTATACTATTCTTTGGATTCTAAGATTTTTTTCAAGTGATTATTTTCAAAGTTGGGAAAAATGAAAAATTATTCTAAGTCCCCATTCGTAGTTCTTTTTGATTCGTATTGCTTCGGCGCAAAGTAGGTAGGGACACTTATGGATTTCTCAATTTTTGGATAGGGACAGCCGGATAGCCGTCATTCAGCATAAAAGCTATTGTTATATGCATAGTTTGATGTGAGGAATGGGAATTGATTGAAATTTTCACCCGCCAATTGCCGGCTGGCCTGATTTTAAGGTTTGAGAATCTTGACAACGATTTTGCATACCGACAAAAATAGCATCAAGCAAAAATATCACTTATTTTTTCCAATTTTCGACTTGTAGAACGATCAAGTATACTATTCTTTGGATTCTAAGATTTTTTTCAAGTGATTATTTTCAAAGTTGGGAAAAATGAAAAATTATTCTAAGTCCCCATTCGTAGTTCTTTTTGATTCGTATTGCTTCGGCGCAAAGTAGGTAGGGACACTTATGGATTTCTCAATTTTTGGATAGGGACAGCCGGATAGCCGTCATTCAGCATAAAAGCTATTGTTATATGCATAGTTTGATGTGAGGAATGGGAATTGATTGAAATTTTCACCCGCCAATTGCCGGCTGGCCTGATTTTAAGGTTTGAGAATCTTGACAACGATTTTGCATACCGACAAAAATAGCATCAAGCAAAAATATCACTTATTTTTCCAATTTTCGACTTGTAGAACGATCAAGTATACTATTCTTTGGATTCTATGATTTTTTTTCAAGTGATTATTTTCAAAGTTGGGAAAAATGAAAAATTATTCTAAGTCCCCATTCGTAGTTCTTTTTGATTCGTATTGCTTCGGCGCAAAGTAGGTAGGGACACTTATGGATTTCTCAATTTTTTGGATAGGGACAGCCGGATAGCCGTCATTCAGCATAAAAGCTATTGTTATATGCATAGTTTGATGTGAGGAATGGGAATTGATTGAAATTTTCACCCGCCAATTGCCGGCTGGCCTGATTTTAAGGTTTGAGAATCTTGACAACGATTTTGCATACCGACAAAAATAGCATCAAGCAAAAATATCACTTATTTTTCCAATTTTCGACTTGTAGAACGATCAAGTATACTATTCTTTGGATTCTAAGATTTTTTTCAAGTGATTATTTTCAAAGTTGGGAAAAATGAAAAATTATTCTAAGTCCCCATTCGTAGTTCTTTTTGATTCGTATTGCTTCGGCGCAAAGTAGGTAGGGACACTTATGGATTTCTCAATTTTTGGATAGGGACAGCCGGATAGCCGTCATTCAGCATAAAAGCTATTGTTATATGCATAGTTTGATGTGAGGAATGGGAATTGATTGAAATTTTCACCCGCCAATTGCCGGCTGGCCTGATTTTAAGGTTTGAGAATCTTGACAACGATTTTGCATACCGACAAAAATAGCATCAAGCAAAAATATCACTTATTTTTCCAATTTTCGACTTGTAGAACGATCAAGTATACTATTCTTTGGATTCTAAGATTTTTTTTCAAGTGATTATTTTCAAAGTTGGGAAAAATGAAAAATTATTCTAAGTCCCCATTCGTAGTTCTTTTTGATTCGTATTGCTTCGGCGCAAAGTAGGTAGGGACACTTATGGATTTCTCAATTTTTGGATAGGGGACAGCCGGATAGCCGTCATTCAGCATAAAAGCTATTGTTATATGCATAGTTTGATGTGAGGAATGGGAATTGATTGAAATTTTCACCCGCCAATTGCCGGCTGGCCTGATTTTAAGGTTTGAGAATCTTGACAACGATTTTGCATACCGACAAAAATAGCATCAAGCAAAAATATCACTTATTTTTCCAATTTTCGACTTGTAGAACGATCAAGTATACTATTCTTTGGATTCTAAGATTTTTTTCAAGTGATTATTTTCAAAGTTGGGAAAAATGAAAAATTATTCTAAGTCCCCATTCGTAGTTCTTTTTGATTCGTATTGCTTCGGCGCAAAGTAGGTAGGGACACTTATGGATTTCTCAATTTTTGGATAGGGACAGCCGGATAGCCGTCATTCAGCATAAAAGCTATTGTTATATGCATAGTTTGATGTGAGGAATGGGAATTGATTGAAATTTTCACCCGCCAATTGCCGGCTGGCCTGATTTTAAGGTTTGAGAATCTTGACAACGATTTTGCATACCGACAAAAATAGCATCAAGCAAAAATATCACTTATTTTTCCAATTTTCGACTTGTAGAACGATCAAGTATACTATTCTTTGGATTCTAAGATTTTTTTCAAGTGATTATTTTCAAAGTTGGGAAAAATGAAAAATTATTCTAAGTCCCCATTCGTAGTTCTTTTGATTCGTATTGCTTCGGCGCAAAGTAGGTAGGGACACTTATGGATTTCTCAATTTTTGGATAGGGACAGCCGGATAGCCGTCATTCAGCATAAAAGCTATTGTTATATGCATAGTTTGATGTGAGGAATGGGAATTGATTGAAATTTTCACCCGCCAATTGCCGGCTGGCCTGATTTTAAGGTTTGAGAAATCTTGACAACGATTTTGCATACCGACAAAAATAGCATCAAGCAAAAATATCACTTATTTTTCCAATTTTCGACTTGTAGAACGATCAAGTATACTATTCTTTGGATTCTAAGATTTTTTTCAAGTGATTATTTTCAAAGTTGGGAAAAATGAAAAATTATTCTAAGTCCCCATTCGTAGTTCTTTTTGATTCGTATTGCTTCGGCGCAAAGTAGGTAGGGGACACTTATGGATTTCTCAATTTTTGGATAGGGACAGCCGGATAGCCGTCATTCAGCATAAAAGCTATTGTTATATGCATAGTTTGATGTGAGGAATGGGAATTGATTGAAATTTTCACCCGCCAATTGCCGGCTGGCCTGATTTTAAGGTTTGAGAATCTTGACAAACGATTTTGCATACCGACAAAAATAGCATCAAGCAAAAATATCACTTATTTTTCCAATTTTCGACTTGTAGAACGATCAAGTATACTATTCTTTGGATTCTAAGATTTTTTTCAAGTGATTATTTTCAAAGTTGGGAAAAATGAAAAATTATTCTAAGTCCCCATTCGTAGTTCTTTTTGATTCGTATTGCTTCGGCGCAAAGTAGGTAGGGACACTTATGGATTTCTCAATTTTTGGATAGGGACAGCCGGATAGCCGTCATTCAGCATAAAAGCTATTGTTATATGCATAGTTTGATGTGAGGAATGGGAATTGATTGAAATTTTCACCCGCCAATCGCCGGCTGGCCTGATTTTAAGGTTTGAGAATCTTGACAAACGATTTTGCATACCGACAAAAATAGCATCAAGCAAAAATATCACTTATTTTTCCAATTTTCGACTTGTAGAACGATCAAGTATACTATTCTTTGGATTCTAAGATTTTTTTCAAGTGATTATTTTCAAAGTTGGGAAAAAATGAAAAATTATTCTAAGTCCCCATTCGTAGTTCTTTTTGATTCGTATTGCTTCGGCGCAAAGTAGGTAGGGACACTTATGGATTTCTCAATTTTTGGATAGGGACAGCCGGATAGCCGTCATTCAGCATAAAAGCTATTGTTATATGCATAGTTTGATGTGAGGAATGGGAATTGATTGAAATTTTCACCCGCCAATTGCCGGCTGGCCTGATTTTAAGGTTTGAGAATCTTGACAACGATTTTGCATACCGACAAAAATAGCATCAAGCAAAAATATCACTTATTTTTCCAATTTTCGACTTGTAGAACGATCAAGTATACTATTCTTTGGATTCTAAGATTTTTTTCAAGTGATTATTTTCAAAGTTGGGAAAAATGAAAAATTATCACGTAAGTGCCCATTCGTAGTTCTTTTTGATTCGTATTGCTTCGGCGCAAAGTAGGTAGGGACACTTATGGATTTCTCAATTTTTGGATAGGGGACAGCCGGATAGCCGTCATTCAGCAAAAAGCTATTGTTATATGCATAGTTTGATGTGAGGAATGGGAATTGATTGAAATTTTCACACCGCCAATTCGCCGGCTGGCCTGATTTTAAGGTTTGAGAATCTTGACAACGATTTTGCATACCGACAAAAATAGCATCAAGCAAAAATATCACTTATTTTTTCCAATTTTCGACTTGTAGAACGATCAAGTATACTATTCTTTGGATTCTAAGATTTTTTTTCAAGTGATTATTTTCAAAGTTGGGAAAAATGAAAAAATTATTCTAAGTCCCCATTCGTAGTTCTTTTTGATTCGTATTGCTTCGGCGCAAAGTAGGTAGGGACACTTATGGATTTCTCAATTTTTGGATAGGGACAGCCGGATAGCCGTCATTCAGCATAAAAGCTATTGTTATATGCATAGTTTGATGTGAGGAATGGGAATTGATTGAAATTTTCACCCGCCAATTGGCCGGCTGGCCTGATTTTAAGGTTTTGAGAATCTTGACAACGATTTTTGCATACCGACAAAAATAGCATCAAGCAAAAATATCACTTATTTTTCCAATTTTCGACTTGTAGAACGATCATTCTTTGGATTCTAAGATTTTTTTCAAGTGATTATTTTCAAAGTTGGGAAAAATGAAAAATTATTCTAAGTCCCCATTCGTAGTTCTTTTTGATTCGTATTGCTTCGGCGCAAAGTAGGTAGGGACACTTATGGCTTTCTCAATTTTTGGATAGGGACAGCCGGATAGCCGTCATTCAGCATAAAAGCTATTGTTATATGCATAGTTTGATGTGAGGAATGGGAATTGATTGAAATTTTCACCCGCCACTTGCCGGCTGGCCTGATTTTAAGGTTTGAGAATCTTGACAACGATTTTGCATACCGACAAAAATAGCATCAAGCAAAAATATCACTTATTTTTCCAATTTTCGACTTGTAGAACGATCAAGTATACTATTCTTTGGATTCTAAGATTTTTTTCAAGTGATTATTTTCAAAGTTGGGAAAAATGAAAAATTATTCTAAGTCCCCATTCGTAGTTCTTTTTGATTCGTATTGCTTCGGCGCAAAGTAGGTAGGGACACTTATGGCTTTCTCAATTTTTGGATAGGGACAGCCGGATAGCCGTCATTCAGCATAAAAGCTATTGTTATATGCATAGTTTGATGTGAGGAATGGGAATTGATTGAAATTTTCACCCGCCACTTGCCGGCTGGCCTGATTTTAAGGTTTGAGAATCTTGACAACGATTTTGCATACCGACAAAAATAGCATCAAGCAAAAATATCACTTATTTTTCCAATTTTCGACTTGTAGAACGATCAAGTATACTATTCTTTGGATTCTAAGATTTTTTTCAAGTGATTATTTTCAAAGTTGGGAAAAATGAAAAATTATTCTAAGTCCCCATTCGTAGTTCTTTTTGATTCGTATTGCTTCGGCGCAAAGTAGGTAGGGACACTTATGGATTTCTCAATTTTTGGATAGGGACAGCCGGATAGCCGTCATTCAGCATAAAAGCTATTGTTATATGCATAGTTTGATGTGAGGAATGGGAATTGATTGAAATTTTCACCCGCCAATTGCCGGCTGGCCTGATTTTAAGGTTTGAGAATCTTGACAACGATTTTGCATACCGACAAAAATAGCATCAAGCAAAAATATCACTTATTTTTCCAATTTTCGACTTGTAGAACGATCAAGTATACTATTCTTTGGATTCTAAGATTTTTTTCAAGTGATTATTTTCAAAGTTGGGAAAAATGAAAAATTATTCTAAGTCCCCATTCGTAGTTCTTTTTGATTCGTATTGCTTCGGCGCAAAGTAGGTAGGGACACTTATGGATTTCTCAATTTTTGGATAGGGACAGCCGGATAGCCGTCATTCAGCATAAAAGCTATTGTTATATGCATAGTTTGATGTGAGGAATGGGAATTGATTGAAATTTTCACCCGCCAATTGCCGGCTGGCCTGATTTTAAGGTTTGAGAATCTTGACAACGATTTTGCATACCGACAAAAATAGCATCAAGCAAAAATATCACTTATTTTTCCAATTTTCGACTTGTAGAACGATCAAGTATACTATTCTTTGGATTCTAAGATTTTTTTCAAGTGATTATTTTCAAAGTTGGGAAAAATGAAAAATTATTCTAAGTCCCCATTCGTAGTTCTTTTTGATTCGTATTGCTTCGGCGCAAAGTAGGTAGGGACACTTATGGCTTTCTCAATTTTTGGATAGGGACAGCCGGATAGCCGTCATTCAGCATAAAAGCTATTGTTATATGCATAGTTTGATGTGAGGAATGGGAATTGATTGAAATTTTCACCCGCCACTTGCCGGCTGGCCTGATTTTAAGGTTTGAGAATCTTGACAACGATTTTGCATACCGACAAAAATAGCATCAAGCAAAAATATCACTTATTTTTCCAATTTTCGACTTGTAGAACGATCAAGTATACTATTCTTTGGATTCTAAGATTTTTTTCAAGTGATTATTTTCAAAGTTGGGAAAAATGAAAAATTATTCTAAGTCCCCATTCGTAGTTCTTTTTGATTCGTATTGCTTCGGCGCAAAGTAGGTAGGGACACTTATGGATTTCTCAATTTTTGGATAGGGACAGCCGGATAGCCGTCATTCAGCATAAAAGCTATTGTTATATGCATAGTTTGATGTGAGGAATGGGAATTGATTGAAATTTTCACCCGCCAATTGCCGGCTGGCCTGATTTTAAGGTTTGAGAATCTTGACAACGATTTTGCATACCGACAAAAATAGCATCAAGCAAAAATATCACTTATTTTTCCAATTTTCGACTTGTAGAACGATCAAGTATACTATTCTTTGGATTCTAAGATTTTTTTCAAGTGATTATTTTCAAAGTTGGGAAAAATGAAAAATTATTCTAAGTCCCCATTCGTAGTTCTTTTTGATTCGTATTGCTTCGGCGCAAAGTAGGTAGGGACACTTATGGATTTCTCAATTTTTGGATAGGGACAGCCGGATAGCCGTCATTCAGCATAAAAGCTATTGTTATATGCATAGTTTGATGTGAGGAATGGGAATTGATTGAAATTTTCACCCGCCAATTGCCGGCTGGCCTGATTTTAAGGTTTGAGAATCTTGACAACGATTTTGCATACCGACAAAAATAGCATCAAGCAAAAATATCACTTATTTTTCCAATTTTCGACTTGTAGAACGATCAAGTATACTATTCTTTGGATTCTAAGATTTTTTTCAAGTGATTATTTTCAAAGTTGGGAAAAATGAAAAATTATTCTAAGTCCCCATTCGTAGTTCTTTTTGATTCGTATTGCTTCGGCGCAAAGTAGGTAGGGACACTTATGGATTTCTCAATTTTTGGATAGGGACAGCCGGATAGCCGTCATTCAGCATAAAAGCTATTGTTATATGCATAGTTTGATGTGAGGAATGGGAATTGATTGAAATTTTCACCCGCCAATTGCCGGCTGGCCTGATTTTAAGGTTTGAGAATCTTGACAACGATTTTGCATACCGACAAAAATAGCATCAAGCAAAAATATCACTTATTTTTCCAATTTTCGACTTGTAGAACGATCAAGTATACTATTCTTTGGATTCTAAGATTTTTTTCAAGTGATTATTTTCAAAGTTGGGAAAAATGAAAAATTATTCTAAGTCCCCATTCGTAGTTCTTTTTGATTCGTATTGCTTCGGCGCAAAGTAGGTAGGGACACTTATGGATTTCTCAATTTTTGGATAGGGACAGCCGGATAGCCGTCATTCAGCATAAAAGCTATTGTTATATGCATAGTTTGATGTGAGGAATGGGAATTGATTGAAATTTTCACCCGCCAATTGCCGGCTGGCCTGATTTTAAGGTTTGAGAATCTTGACAACGATTTTGCATACCGACAAAAATAGCATCAAGCAAAAATATCACTTATTTTTCCAATTTTCGACTTGTAGAACGATCAAGTATACTATTCTTTGGATTCTAAGATTTTTTTCAAGTGATTATTTTCAAAGTTGGGAAAAATGAAAAATTATTCTAAGTCCCCATTCGTAGTTCTTTTTGATTCGTATTGCTTCGGCGCAAAGTAGGTAGGGACACTTATGGCTTTCTCAATTTTTGGATAGGGACAGCCGGATAGCCGTCATTCAGCATAAAAGCTATTGTTAT
>NW_026973991.1:7500-10000 GCF_034640455.1 Diachasmimorpha longicaudata | reverse complement strand
ATAAACTATAAAATAGTTGTATAGAATTTAGTTTAATTTTATGGATTCAATTATATATGAATATATATTTTTTTTAATTAAAAATTCTGTGATGCTATTTTTGCATACCAACAAAAATAGCATCAACGTTCCAAGACATCATTGAAAATTAATAATATCGGTTACTTGATAAACTATAAAATAGTTGTATAGAATTTAGTTTAATTTTATGGATTCAATTATATATGAATATATATTTTTTTTAATTAAAAATTCTGTGATGCTATTTTTGCATACCAACAAAAATAGGATCAACGTTCCAAGACACCATTGAAAATTAATAATGTCGGTTACTTGATAAAATATAAATTAGTTGTATAGAATTTAGTTTAATTTTATGCATTCAATTATATCTGAATATATATTTTTTTCAATTAAAAATTCTGTGATGCTATTTTTGCATACCAACAAAAATAGCATCAACGTTCCAAGACATCATTGAAAATTAATAATATCGGTTACTTGATAAACTATAAAATAGTTGTATAGAATTTAGTTTAATTTTATGGATTCAATTATATATGAATATATATTTTTTTTAATTAAAAATTCTGTGATGCTATTTTTGCATACCAACAAAAATAGGATCAACGTTCCAAGACACCATTGAAAATTAATAATGTCGGTTACTTGATAAAATATAAATTAGTTGTATAGAATTTAGTTTAATTTTATGCATTCAATTATATATGAATATAATTTTTTTCAATTAAAAATTCTGTGATGCTATTTTTGCATACCAACAAAAATAGCATCAACGTTCCAAGACATCATTGAAAATTAATAATATCGGTTACTTGATAAACTATAAAATAGTTGTATGGAATCTAGTTTAATTTTATGCATTCAATTATATATGAATATGTATTTTTTTTAATTAAAAATTCTGTGATGCTATTTTTGCATACCAACAAAAATAGGATCAACGTTTCAAGTCATCAATAAAAATTAATAATATCGGTTACTTGGTAAATTATAAATTAGTTATATAGAATTTAGTTTAATTTTATGCATTCAATTATATATGAATATATATTTTTTACAATTAAAAATTCTGTGATGCTATTTTTGCATACCGACAAAAATAGCATCAAGCAAAAATATCACTTATTTTTCCAATTTTCGACTTGTAGAACGATCAAGTATACTATTCTTTGGATTCTAAGATTTTTTTCAAGTGATTATTTTCAAAGTTGGGAAAAATGAAAAATTATTCTAAGTCCCCATTCGTAGTTCTTTTTGATTCGTATTGCTTCGGCGCAAAGTAGGTAGGGACACTTATGGATTTCTCAATTTTTGGATAGGGACAGCCGGATAGCCGTCATTCAGCATAAAAGCTATTGTTATATGCATAGTTTGATGTGAGGAATGGGAATTGATTGAAATTTTCACCCGCCAATTGCCGGCTGGCCTGATTTTAAGGTTTGAGAATCTTGACAACGATTTTGCATACCGACAAAAATAGCATCAAGCAAAAATATCACTTATTTTTCCAATTTTCGACTTGTAGAACGATCAAGTATACTATTCTTTGGATTCTAAGATTTTTTTCAAGTGATTATTTTCAAAGTTGGGAAAAATGAAAAATTATTCTAAGTCCCCATTCGTAGTTCTTTTTGATTCGTATTGCTTCGGCGCAAAGTAGGTAGGGACACTTATGGATTTCTCAATTTTTGGATAGGGACAGCCGGATAGCCGTCATTCAGCATAAAAGCTATTGTTATATGCATAGTTTGATGTGAGGAATGGGAATTGATTGAAATTTTCACCCGCCAATTGCCGGCTGGCCTGATTTTAAGGTTTGAGAATCTTGACAACGATTTTGCATACCGACAAAAATAGCATCAAGCAAAAATATCACTTATTTTTCCAATTTTCGACTTGTAGAACGATCAAGTATACTATTCTTTGGATTCTAAGATTTTTTTCAAGTGATTATTTTCAAAGTTGGGAAAAATGAAAAATTATTCTAAGTCCCCATTCGTAGTTCTTTTTGATTCGTATTGCTTCGGCGCAAAGTAGGTAGGGACACTTATGGATTTCTCAATTTTTGGATAGGGACAGCCGGATAGCCGTCATTCAGCATAAAAGCTATTGTTATATGCATAGTTTGATGTGAGGAATGGGAATTGATTGAAATTTTCACCCGCCAATTGCCGGCTGGCCTGATTTTAAGGTTTGAGAATCTTGACAACGATTTTGCATACCGACAAAAATAGCATCAAGCAAAAATATCACTTATTTTTCCAATTTTCGACTTGTAGAACGATCAAGTATACTATTCTTTGGATTCTAAGATTTTTTTCAAGTGATTATTTTCAAAGTTGGGAAAAATGAAAAATTATTCTAAGTCCCCATTCGTAGTTCTTTTTGATTCGTATTGCTTCGGCGCAAAGTAGGTAGGGACACTTATGGCTTTCTCAATTTTTGGATAGGGACAGCCGGATAGCCGTCATTCAGC
>NW_026973991.1:0-2500 GCF_034640455.1 Diachasmimorpha longicaudata | reverse complement strand
AAAATCACATCCGTGTCTAAAAAAAACATAACAAAACAAAACTTTAGAAATGAAAATCATGATCGGTCCAACTCGGAGAATGAGATCTCTGGGACTCGATGATTAACACCACAGTGATATATAATTTGTGGATTTCATTTCACAAAGTTTGTTCTCGTTAATAACCATTTTTAGACAACTGACAATGGGCTATAATCAAATATATTAACAACAACAACTTCTTTTTTTCTTTATATCGTCAAATAATATATGTGAAAAATTCATAATATATTATTTTTCAATACGTAATTTTAAATGACGTCGTATAATAATTTATATATATTTGAGAAGAAATTCAATCTCTCTCTCTCTCAATCAAATATTATTATCTTGACGAGCATTCAACTTTACACACGCTTGTACAATTTATCAAATATTTTTCTGTCATATATAGACAGATAAACACATATAAAATTGTAAGCAGTTTTTTTTTAAACAAACGACCCTCAGCTAGGCGTAGTCCGGGAATTGGATCCGTGGACCGCAATGTGCGTTCGAAATGTCGATGTTCATGTGTCCTGCAGTTCACAAGTTGACGCGCAATTAGCTGCGTTCTTCATCGACCCACGAGCCAAGTGATCCACCGTTCAGGGTAATCATAAAAAAAATTTTTTTTTTTTTGAAAAATAACAGTCATTGAATATAAAAATATTCAATCCAATCTCGCAATCTTGTTTCAATAAAAAATACAAGATGCCTAAGCAAACACAAAATTCAATTTTATTACTATTCAGACTTGTGTTCACTTTACCGTACACGGAAAAAGAATATCAACTTTGAGAACAAAGTATCCATCCAATTACTTACGGCATGAAGAAAAAAAATTTGAAATTTATATAAAATCATCATCACCAATTGTATCTTGTGTGGCGAAAATCATTACTAAACCTTGGGCACGTTAAATACCCATCATGATGAAAAAAAAATTCCCATCAAATAGGTTACCCCACATAATCGATGATATAGTGATGATTTATAAATTTCATTATATTATCATACGTATATAATATGGTTACATGTTTTCACATGTTTTACACCATATAACGTAAGGTTTTATTGATATAATATGATATTATATCAATATAAAGAATAAAAATTCAAAATTTTATATTCTCTTTTTGGAATAGAACACGTTAATGATCCTTCCGCAGGTTCACCTACGGAAACCTTGTTACGACTTTTACTTCCTCTAAATGATCAAGTTTGGTCATCTTCCCGGAAACATCGGCAATGCCGAAACATTGCCGCGCACCAGTCCGAAGACCTCACTAAATCATTCAATCGGTAGTAGCGACGGGCGGTGTGTACAAAGGGCAGGGACGTAATCAACGCGAGCTTATGACTCGCGCTTACTGGGAATTCCTCGTTCATGGGGAATAATTGCAAGCCCCAATCCCTAGCACGAAGGAGGTTCAGCGGGTTACCCGGGCCTTTCGGCCAGGGAAGACACGCTGATTCCTTCAGTGTAGCGCGCGTGCGGCCCAGAACATCTAAGGGCATCACAGACCTGTTATTGCTCAATCTCGTGCGGCTAGAAGCCGCCTGTCCCTCTAAGAAGATTTATTTGTACGTCGGTAGTAAAAACCACTCGACCGAAATCGAGGGCCTTCAAAATACCAGAAAGTACGCCTATTTAGCAGGCTAGAGTCTCGTTCGTTATCGGAATTAACCAGACAAATCGCTCCACCAACTAAGAACGGCCATGCACCACCACCCACCGAATCAAGAAAGAGCTATCAATCTGTCAATCCTTCCGGTGTCCGGGCCTGGTGAGGTTTCCCGTGTTGAGTCAAATTAAGCCGCAGGCTCCACTCCTGGTGGTGCCCTTCCGTCAATTCCTTTAAGTTTCAGCTTTGCAACCATACTTCCCCCGGAACCCAAAAGCTTTGGTTTCCCGGAAGCTGCCCGCCGAGTCATCGGAGGAACTTCGGCGGATCGCTAGCTGGCATCGTTTATGGTTAGAACTAGGGCGGTATCTGATCGCCTTCGAACCTCTAACTTTCGTTCTTGATTAATGAAAACATTTTTGGCAAATGCTTTCGCTTCTGTTCGTCTTGCGACGATCCAAGAATTTCACCTCTAACGTCGCAATACGAATGCCCCCATCTGTCCCTATTAATCATTACCTCGGGGTTCCGAAAACCAACAAAATAGAACCGAGGTCCTATTCCATTATTCCATGCACACAGTATTCAGGCGAAGATAAGCCTGCTTTAAGCACTCTAATTTGTTCAAAGTAAACGTACCGGCCCACCTCGACACTCAATGAAGAGCACCGCGATGGGATATTAGTTGGACCGCTTTGCTTTCACAAAGCTAAATCCACCGGTAGGACGTCCCACAATCATGTCAGTTAAACACCGCGAGCGGTGAACCAACAGCGTGGCACACAGATTCAACTACGAGCTTTTTAACCGCAACAACTTTAATATACGCTATTGGAGCTGGAATTACCGCGGCT
>NW_026973990.1:0-30311 GCF_034640455.1 Diachasmimorpha longicaudata | reverse complement strand
ATAAAGTGCATGTTGCCAAATAGTACTCCTTGTATGACAGCGATGTGTAGTGGTTTGAGTATTTCTTCGAGATTTTCTGTTAAATTGTTAAGCGCTGCCGGTTTTTCCCTTGCTTTTCTGCAGTCTGCGATTTTTGTGGAATACGTAGTAAGTTTATTATATATTTGATTCCTCAGACTAACAGGATAATTCAGTATTAAGGACGCTCGTAACGTCCTGTATCGGATTGATGGATCCATTTTATGTATTCTGTAATCGTAGGTTTAATTTAGATATATATTCGTGTAGGTATTATTGCGAAAAAGGGAGGTGCTTATAAGTGGTTACTTCCCAATTGAGTAAACCCAGGTATTGCTTGCAGTGAACATATATAGATAGATATAGAATATTTAAATTTCATGAAATATTTTTGCCCAATATATGTTTGATTATTTGATTTTTAAATTATTATAGGCTTAAGCGTAGTGTTAAGTGGTCCAAGTCACTTTCGTATAGTTAAATTACGTATTGTCACGTTTGCGAGGTACCCATAGATCTTAAGTATTGGACTTTAATGTAATTGAACATGATATATCATAATAAGAGATACAGTGTAGTAAAATAATAATCTTCTGATCCTGTTCCGCTCGTGTTCTTCGGTATCCTTAGCTCCTTGCTGTTCTGTTGTCCGTTTTGGTATCATGGATCGACTAATGCCTGCGGATCAACTGCCGAAGTCTGGTCATAGTACGTACATTTGTTGTTTTCTTTGGCTAGGATTATTAGAAAGGTATGGGGACTTTCATATGGTAAGGAAGGTTTCGTTCATCCAATGGTGCTGTGACAGGTCTATCTGTATGCTGTTCAATTTTGGTATTCAATTTTCTGCGATTTGTTCTCGTTCTCCACTCATATCTTGCATTCGTACTTCTTGTTAGTAGCGGAGGTTGGATTCCGGTATTCGTTTTCATTGATTTTGAATTATTGCTTGACTTGGATATCTTGGGCTCCCATTTCCAGTATGATGATGGTTATGCTGCTTTGCACTGTAGAGAGTACTTCTACTGCATGCTCGCTCCGTTGTAGTCTCCATTATCCTGTGGAACTTCCCATCGTCGTCACGATCGTGTAGAATGCTTGGTTTACGCATGTAAGGTATTTTGAATATCTGTTGTTTAGTGTTGGTCAGCAAGATTGTGACCTCTCTTTTAAATATTTTGTTTTCATTTTCTTCGTCCTTTTCCAAGTGTACGCGGTATTTTCTGAGTGAGAACATGACGTGAGCATCTTTTCAGCGATAGTTCGAATTGATTTTCGAGTATCAAGAGGTCGGAAGAAGGATATAGGGGAGCAGGTAAGGAAAGCAAAATAGGATTGTGTTTTGTTCGTCGTTGTTGTTTTCTTTTCTTCTTTTCTTTTCAGGCCGAAGGTCCGCAGAACATCAAGTTCGATCCCTGATATCCTGAAGAATTAGGTGCCAATATTCGGAACCTTAAGCCGCAACTGTAGGGCGTTGCATGTTTCAGCTCATTCATGCTGAAGGAATTTCAGGCTTATTCTAAATCTTACACTTCAATTCATAATTTTACATACTACTCGTCAGTGGCCTATCGTTACAGTATTTTATTATATATTCTACTTATTTCTTCACTTGTTTTCAGGTTATCGCAAAGGTGACAATCGATACTCGAACTCATGCCAGCCCACAGTATTGTTACTTCATGAGTATGATTCTAATGTTATGCATATACATACATGTATATACATATGCATATGTATATGAATATTATAATTTTTATTATTTATTTAGTGAGGCTATTTAACGGGATCTGTGTCATTCCGTCGGCGTTCTTTTACCGTTATAATTCAAGCGTTAGTAGCCATTATGAATAGTTAAGTTTAGTATTATTTTTTTATTTTTATTTTGCAAGTTTCTCTCATTTTCTCAAGTTAAGCCTGAAGTAATAGAAAGAATATCCTACCTTTATCTGCTATCATTATCTGTATCTATTTCGTCCGCCGAAATCTCCTCCAATTCTTCGTGACTATCGGTATTTTCTATTTCGTCGATTTTCGCTTCGCAATATTGTTTAAATACATCTAATAATTTATGCATTTTTTCTACTTTCTTTTGCAATTGTCTCGCGATAATTAATATTCGGTGTTTCCTTTTCCTCGCCTCTAAGATTTCTTTATTGGGGTGTCTCCATATCCTAATCATACGAGGGCGCTCATTCGTGTGTCTGTCCATTCCTGATTCTGGAATGATATGAGACGTTTATTTCTTTATTTACGGAAGAAAAAACGTTTCGTTCCATTTATAACTCTATATTTTGCATTCAGTGCATTGCAAATACGTGCTCGTGCAGATTAGTGCTACCTTCACCTAGATTATATAAAAGGGATGCGGACAGCAAAAGTCGGGAAAAGAAAAAAAAAAATTATGTGTCTAAAATATTAAGTGCAGCATGGTAATGTTGCGTGCTCTGTTATTATCTACTTTGTCTAATGTTTTTTGACTAAACTATTTTCATTCTTGATACCGTTTGGAATCAAAAGTTTGGTTGAAAGCGCGTTATTTTTCCCCTAGCCTTAGTTTGCCAAAAATTATGATGTATGTCCAATTTTTGGTTTACTGATTGTTATGCTGAAGGAATTAATAAATGTCGCACAGTGTAGATATTAAATATGTCATGATTTATATTAATGACCTCTGTTATGTTTTTGTTTTAATGTCTACAAATGTTGATTATGAATGTTTGACTCGATATAAAGCATTGAGAGTACATTCGGTACGGGATTATCTCCCAATAAAAAAAAAATGTATATGGACATTATGATTTTATGCACATATGAATGAAAAATAAAAAAAATCTATATCTATATATGTATACATATATATGTAGGTTATTTCATTGAATACAATGCTAGTGATAATTATAAAAAAAATATAGAAAGAGTAGTTTCGAATACTGTATAAAATACTATAAAATAATATTTATTTAGTTATTTATTTTTTTTTTTTTTTTCTATCTTATTTCGCCGCCGTTTCCCTGGGGACCCCTTGGATCGTCACTCCCAAAGTATTTATTGACTCCAAACCCCATTGAAATTCGGCCTTCTCCCCGTCGTGTAATGGAATCGTGTAGGTTATGATTGTTGAGTTTCTATTTTAATTTGTAATTTGTGTTTGCAGCTCTTCATGTAGGGTTCTGAGGAAGATCATGTGGAACCGTAGATTTCGCATCGTTCTTTCCATGAGAATTTTTGAATCTGTGGTGTTTTGGTATTTGAATAACCTATGCATTGTGTTGCTCAACTGATCAGTAGCAGCTTGCATCTTGCTAATAGTCGTCTGCATTTGCCGAATCTTCTCGCAAATATCAGCCGATCGGGTGTTCATCGTTGATGATGCTAATTCTGATGCTGATACTGCTGCTGATAATGCTAATGCTGATGCTGATTGTTGTTGATGTTGATTCTGTTAATGATTTGTGAAGTCAATTGCTAGTTATTCAGGAGGGTAAATGTAACCAGGATAGTTGAAACGTGCAAGATAGTTGTGGACCATCACGATTTCGGACGAGTAGGAAGACATATAATATATTTCCCCTTGATCAGCATCGAATCCACTGTTGATTTCTGAGTGGCTATTTTTCTATTTATTGGCACTATGTAGAATGGTTATTAACAAATACTTCTACTAGTTTGTGTTAGTTGGGGCAGTACTTAAAGCTATACGTGCTTGCGATAGTAATTGCGGATTAATCGGATTAGGAAGGGTGGCTCGTGGCAGTTCACTTGTTGTAGTTATAGTGTTCAATGGCGTGGTTCTCCGGGTGTGTGTTCTCATCTCCGTGTTAAGAGGTTGAGCTTCGATGTTTTCTGGTAAATTATTCGTTTGGTTTCGACGTGTTCTGTATATAAAATAATGTGTAAGTCCTCCAAATAAAGCTCCAAGGATACGGAAGCTCCATCCGAATGCATCGTGTAGCGTAAAACCATGTATGAACACATTAGCAATGCCAATTATCACGTGGATAATAGTGACAATTCCTATAAGAATCGATACTGTATTCCCAAATATTTTGAGTTTTTCCCACGTCTTATAAGCTGCTGATTCCGTCATTTCCTCTACCATCTCCCTACTCAAAAGGTGTTTCATTGAAATAGTTCCGGCTGGCAGTTCATTACCATTGGCGGCGCTGACAAGATTATTCATTACAGTGGCGGCTTCTGCTCGAGTTAATAGTCGGTCACGTAATTTTTCCATATCTGTTTCGCTATAAATTCCACTAGTTGCTAAATTTTCTATTTTTTCATATTCCCATTCTATTGGTAGAGAAGGGTTAAAGGTTGCAGGCGTTGGGGTTTTCATTGGGTCAGGGTTCAGTGCATACCAATATCCATCAATTCTATAAACTGTAGGTATCGCTGAATGGCAGTCAATGACCGTTCCATGTCTAATCAACATTCTCGATATTCCGGTTAGAAAGTAACTTTCGTTGTTGTAAGTAACTGGCATTTCTTGGTAACAATTTTCACTCTTTCTGAGGGTGACTGGTACTGCCGTGCATTTGACAATGGAAACCAATTCTCCTGTTGTTATTGCATGATAACCCGGGCCTTTCATGAGGTTATAGGCAAATATATCAGGTGCAAATGACGCTGTGCTAAGGGCGTTCATTAATGAGGTTCTTTGGGCTTCGCATTGACTGAGACGAATATAGTGATACAGCTTCCTAACTTGAGTTCTAAGGTGGTGTTCGAGGTATACAATTTTCGTGTTAACATATTGCATTAAGTCCACATTATCGGTATTGATAATCTTATTTGTGGGGAAAGTGGTTCCCGGAGAAACTTCCATAATAAATAATTTTGGTAATTCAGTTTGGATCAAAAGGTAGCCACAGGTTAATGTCTTAGATCTTTGCTCCAATGTGAAAGTATAGTCTCTAGTGGTAACTAAATAAGTGGTCGGGTTACTGTTGTCTGATTCGATCTTCGTAGCTGATCCTCGATATAGCGTTGTGTATTTTCCGAATTTACAGTCGTCTGGAGGCTGGACTGACCAAAAGGCCTGAGTGCCAAGAGAGTTTGTACAAGACCCCGCCAAAAAATCGCATTTGGCTCCCGATTGAAGGGTTACTTTGTTGGATATTAATTCGACAGTGGTGACATATGAAGTGTAGTAGATTCGCGCTATTGCGTTGACAATGACTTCGTCCCAATTCCCAAATGGGTCACTATACTGGCTTCCTTGACATGTGCCGTCAACTTCGGCTTTACCGGCTATTGTGATTGGTCTAAGATTGGTGATATTTTTAACTAGTGCATCGACTACAATGTTGTGTGATATCTGTAGTGAGTTGGAATCATGTAATTTTTGGCATTCGTGTTGTTCCAGCTCAACGAAATATTCCCTGCGGTAATTGTGCACTATTGCTACATGGGAAAACATTCCGCAACGGTGAATTGTTCGATCTAATTGTAATCGACATTCTACGACCGTAATTTGTCCATATTTGTTAAGTTGCATAAGTTCGATGTTGACATTTGTTGATTTGGGTTTAACAAGGGGGATGTGACATTGCCCCACCTGGAGTAGAGAATACGAGGTGATGTTTAAGGTAGACCCACTACAATCATAACCTACTAATCCATTAATTTCCTGGGTGTTGATGAACAACAGGACGAGAATAGCCGTCATCATCCTTTTTAGAGTCATCTGTAACATTTTTGGATGATGTTGGGATTTTGCTAACTCAATTTTCCTACTACCCTAATTTTCTGATTATAATTTGTTATTAATTATTAATTAGTTATTCTAGCTGAAATAATGATTCTAACTTTTGAAGATTTTTATTCTTAATGTCTATTGTGTTATCATTTATGTGGTTATGAGAGAAACTTGCATTTTAGATAACCGTAGCTTATTAATATGAACCTTTTTCTTGGCTCCATTTCTATTTATTATGACGTTACAATTTTCTAGTATTTCAATAATATTATAAGGACCTTCATACTGGTCAGTCATTTTTCCCTTATTGGGTTCTTTAAGCAAAAATACTTTATTTCCCACACTAAGCTGTTGTGGATTTATTTTCGCATCGTAATATTCTTTAGATTTAAGTTTTGCTTGATGAAGATTTTGTCCTGCTGTTTCTTGAAATTTACTGATTCGCGTAAATAGTTGGCGCAAATAGTCTCCGTATGTAGGCTCGATTGGCTCATTAGCGGCTTGACTGGATGGTAATCTAGCTAATTTCCCGAATACTAATTGATGAGGAGTGTATCCCGTTCCCTCGTGGACACTAGTGTTATATGCAAAAGAAGCTAATTCACATAGTTCGTCCCAATCTGTATGGGTGTCTGCGTACTGTTTTAGGTATTGTATGAGGACATGGTGGGATCTTTCGATGGATCCATTGCTTTGAGGTCTATATGCAGTAGTATGATATTGTTTAATTCGAAATTTCTTGGCAATTGTTTTCATGAGACAAGATATAAAATTTGAGCCTTGATCGGTGAGTATGATTTTTGGTGCTCCGAAATAGCAGATAAAATTTTTAACAAGAGCAATTGCTATTTCTCTAGAATCTCCGTTCTTTAAAGGTATAGCTAGAGAATATTTAGTTAACAAATCTTGAATGGTGAGAATATATATATTATCATTTTTCGTTTTCGATAAAGGTCCCACCATATCCATGGCGATTTTGTCGAAGGCTGCTTTAGGTGTGTCGGTAATAACCATAGGTTGTTTCGTTTTAACCCTAACTAATTTCTTTAGCTGACATGCCCTGCAATTACGAATGAGTTCGATAACGTCTTGTCTCATACTTGGCCAGAAAAAGTTCTGCCTAAGACGATTAAAAGTTTTTGTCGTACCTTTATGACCGTTCGTCGCGCTAGCGTGATACTCGAGTAGGATTTCGGATCGGTCATGCTCATTGGGGATTATGACTTCTTGCGTGCAAATTGTAATTTTTACATCAATTGGTGCAAATGTATCTACTAGGATTTGTTCTATTATATTCCATGGGACGTCGTCGAATTGATCAGTCTTAGCTATGCTAATTGATTTGATATTGAGATCAATTATTGCGTTGTGAACAGATTGTAACCCTTCGCGAATGTCTTCTTCGACCACTATGTTGTTCCTATTATTACGCAGGGGTAGGATGAGGGTAAGTTTTTTCTTATAAGGTATAACTTTTACACGGAGTAAAGTGAGATCATTGATCGGACAATCGATTGTATGCAGTATTTCCAGAGCTCCATTATCGCAAGCTTCACCCCTAATAGAAGTAAAGATAAGATAATTGTCTTGTCGCATGGCTAAATTGTCACGACATTCAATTACCTGATCCGAAATTATTCGCGAATTTGGTGGTAGTCTTTCTTTATTTTCCCTTTGTCGTTGATTCTCGAATGGAACGCGAGCTGTTGGGAATATTTCTTCGCTCGAATCGCTTGAATCATCTGAGTCAGGTACATCGACCACAACTGCTTCATTCTCTTGATTGCTAATAGGGTCTGTTCTGAGTATATCAGTCGAGTTGTTATCTTGTGCATCCTCTGGGAATATGAACATGTCGGACATAATTTCAGTAAAGTCTGCTAACCCTAGAGACCCGTCATCAAAAAATGTTTCATCTAATTCATCACAAGCGGCTGGGGGTAAATAGTGGGATGGGTCGATGTCTTGATTATTTGCAACGCTTGCAGGATATGACTCAGAGCTGCGTTCGCTCTCCGCTAATCCACCGTTACTGGATAGCTCACTGTGATTATGTTCGTTATCTGAGTCATTTCCTTCAGGTGATATCAGGGGTTCAGATGCCGGATGTTCGGCTAAGATTTCCGTCGCGCTACTTGAGCCTGTCTGTTGCGTGATATCTTCGTCAGCTATATTACTTCTTTTATTTCTACCTACATTCTCACTGTCCTCTGATTTCGTGCTGTTATCTACTGCTATATCAATATCATCGCTTCCCACACGAGATCTTTTCGTCAGTGCTTTTGTTACCTCTTTCTTTTTTCGTTTTGCTGGGGCCGTAAATATTGAATCACTAGAAGAGGTGTCAGAATCAATCGTGAAAATTCTTTTTATATCTAACAAAGTATCATCGTTGTCGCATTCTGTTTCGTTATTAAATGGAATATTTCTAGATAAAGCATCAGCATTTGCGTTCACTAACCCTGGTTTATATACTATTCGGTAATCAAAATCCTGCATACTTAGTCTCCACCTAACAATTCTAGAATTTGGCGACGACACCGAATTAATCCAAGTCAAAGGCCTGTGGTCTGTAACTAATGTAAATTTCCGACCGTAGACATAAGGTCGAAAGTAGTTTACCGCATAAATGATAGCAAGCATTTCCTTTTCTATAGTCGAGTAATTTTTTTCTGATTTTCCTAATACTCTTGAGATATATGCAATTGGAAGATCTTTACCAATCTCTCCTTGACTGAGAATTCCGGCAATGCCGTATCCGCAAGCATCTGTCGTGATTACAAACTCCTTGGTGAAATCTGGATATTGCAGTATGGGAGATTTGCACAGCGCGTTCCGTAAATTACTAAAGGCTTCGTTTTCCTCGTCGCCCCATTGAAATTTCTTGTCTTTCATTAGGAGAGAGGTTAGAGGTTTGGCGATTTTTGCATAATTTGGGATGAATCGACGGTAATACCCGGTTAGGCCAAGAAATTGTCTGATATTTTTTTGATTGGTTGGTCTTGGAAAATTTTGGACAGCTGTTAATTTTTTTGGTTCCGGACGTACTCCATCAGATGATATAATGTGTCCCAGATAATTGATCTCTTTCTTTAAAAAGTGACATTTATCCGGTTCGAGTTGCAAACCAGCCTTTCGTAAGCGCTCACTTAAATTTTGAAACTTTCGAACATGCTCTTCAAGAGTCTGAGAATAGATCACTATATCATCCATGTAGACGAATAATTCTTTACCCTGTAATTCAATTAGGACTTTATCCATCATTCTTTGGAATGTTGGGGGTGCGTTTTTGAGACCGAAGGGCATGCGCGTAAACTCATAGTGCTGATAGGGTGTAGAGAATGCGGTTTTATGTGTGTCATTAGGATGAATAGGGATTTGATGGAATCCACTAGCAAGGTCAAAGCTTGAGAAATATTGGGCATTTCCCAACTGGTCTAATATTTCATTAATGTTTGGGAGAGGGTAGGCGTCCCCGATGGTTTTTTCATTGAGAGATCGGTAGTCAATTACCATTCTCCATCTTTTATTTCCTAAGGAATCTTCCTTTTTCGGAACTATCCAAATGGGAGAACTATAGGGCGAATCGGATGGTTTAATTATACCTCTTGCCTCTAATTCTGTACATTGTTTTATAATTTCGTCTTTGTGAATAGGAGGGAATCTATATTGTCGTTTGAATACAGGTACGTCATCTATTGTATTAATTTGATGAAAAATAGCATTTGTAGCACCTAAAGCTTCGCCATTAAGAACAAAAAGGTCTTGGTGTTGGCTAATGAGTTCAGTAATTACAGTATTTTCTGTTTCAGTCAAATGATCGAGATAGAGGAGGTTTTGTATAGATTTTGCACGTTCAGCAGTGAGTTTATCGCTTGAGACTACATTAATGGGAATAGTATCGAGAGGTGGACTTGCGAACCAATTTGGCTTGTGACTTAGATAGTCGAGTTTTTGAATATGAGAATTAGGCTCTTCTTGAAAATTGTTTTCGCGGATCAGTTCGCGCTGTGCATCAGTCTCTCCTCTACATGTTAACCAACTACACTGGCCCATCTTAATCACAGGCGTAGGCAAGGTCAAATCTTGATCACTTTGATTGATAGCTCTGATGTATGCGTTTCCTTGAATATTCAATTCTGGACTTCCAATTATGGAAACCTTGTCTGCAATGTAAATATCCGAGATAAGGCCAACCGTGGGTGAATCTTTGGTTAATTGAACTGTAAATGCACAGGAAGAATTTTTAGGAATTGTTTGATAGTCGTCGTAAGTTATTTCCATCACTACATTATGGAAAGAAAAAGTTTTAGATTCATACGAAAGAGTGGCTCTGAACTCATGGAAAAATTCTGCGCCAATAATTCCGGCCTGAATTATAGGAAGATTGTCGCTCACTACATGAAATTTTATGGAATAGTTATCAATGTTAATTAAAACGGTTCCAAGGGTTTTAATAAAATTGTCAGTAATACCGTGAAGCTCAATAATGTCTTTGTTATTCATTGGGGCGTGAAAATTAAGAGCGCTGATTTTAATTAAATTGACTTCCGCACCACTATCGATCATCATCACCGTTGGTAATTTTAATTGTGATGAGTATAATGTAACGGACGCGATCTTTGTTTTTCCAATTTGCACGTGAGCAATACGAGAATAAGGCTTTAATTCTGTCTGTCCTTTCGAATCGAGAAGTTTTTCTGCAGTAGTCCTCTCACTAGATCCATTGGGTTTTACGGGCGCGGTTAATCTGAGATTTTCAATTGATTTTTCCGTGTCTAATTGTGCTTCTTTTAGATGATGGACATCGCTAGTTTCAATTGATGATGTTTTAGGGTTATTTGATTCCGTATGTGTTCGATTGGGAGGATTTGTAGCTACGGATTCATTAGCGTTAGATAGTTGTTCAGACGCGCGCCGCGCAGTGGTGTTAATGGAACAATCGGAATTTATTTTTGTATTTTCTGTGGAAATTTTAATCTCTGATTCTACTGGGGAAACTATCGCATTAATCGGTTCGTCAGGTATACAATTAATGTTAACGTTCGTCTCTGAATTATTTTTTTCGAATTGATTATTATTAACTGAGTCCTGTACTTTTTTTAACCCCCGGGATTTCTGTCTCAATTCTTCATGATATCCGAGTCCGTACCGCATTAATGATGGTTTTTGTTCCCATAACGCCCTAAGCCCTTCATGTGTTTTGATGGCATTAATTGTTCGTGCTCTTTGATCGACGTATAATTCTTCTATGGTTTTGATCGGGATTTTCGCTAGATCCGCTCCGGAAATATTTATATTACTATTAATTGCGCTTTTCAAAGTGTCCTGAATATTTAATTTAGAACTTCGTAGTGTGCAATCGCGTTTTATTGAGTTCCCGTGGTTGTTCCCGAAGTCGAGGGGAAATTCGGTTGGATTTGATTTTCGCTCGATTGGTTGCACGGGTTTTGAGATAGTGACGGGATTTGATTCGGATTGCTCCCCGTAAACCCGCCAATATTCTGTTCGGGGAGTTGGCCATTTTTTGAATTCATTTCTTTTTGTCTGTTCATGTAAGCTAACTTTCTACAGTTACTCAAGTTATGCCCTGGCGATCGACATAATTCACAAAAAACTCCCGGTATATAGCTTGGTTTATTGCCGTTTTCCTGCCCAAAATTGCTATTACTTGAATAATTTTGAGTACCAGTATTATTAAAGGAACTAAAATTGTTTCGATTTGCAGAAAAGCGATGATTATTCCATGAACCTGGGTTGCTGAAATTCCTGGGATGATTATTGTGATATCTATTTTGAGATATTGCTTTTGAGTTACTAAACCCTTGTGGTGTTTTGCTGAACCCGTTTCGATGTGAAGTTTCGTTGTCCCGTCGATTGAAAACGCGGTTGTCCTCTTGTGGAATGTTTGCATTAACTCCAGAGCTGTGTGAGTTAGTTTGAGTTGTGCCAATAAAATTTTGGGGCTCGTGAAATCGAGTCATGTCGCGTTCGTGGATTTTATACACTTCGATTGTATTTTTAAATGTTTCATCTAGAGTCGTATGGGGTTTAGATAAGCATTGGATACGAAGCGAAGGTGGAAGACCATTCAGAAAGGCTCTAATAGTATCTTTTTCAAGTTTAGTGACATCTTCTACTGTTAAATATTCTCTTTCAAGCGTTTCAGTTTTAATTACATCAGAATAGAGGCTTTTAACGTGGTTAATGTAATCTACAACATGCTCTTGCGATTTCTTGCAAACATTCTCAAGCGCTGCTTTCAATTCATTTGCAGTTTTATAAGGATCAAAAAAGTTGCGTAAATTAGTTTCAAGTTCCAGAGGTGTTTGATATTCCAAATTTTCTAAGGTTATTCGTGCACGTCCTTTAAATTTCTGACGAACAAGTGCTAAAAACATGGGAACGGTAGACTGGTCGAGCATAGAGCATGCACGATTGCAAGCTCTCATAAATTGTGTAACTGTTATATTGTAACCGTCAAAAGAAGGTATATACGAGAGTGCGTCTTTAACTGTGATTCTACTCGGAATGTAGTGCGCATTGATAAGTGTATTGCTGGGTTGTGATTGTGCAGTTTGATTTTTCAATAAATCTATGTCATTCTTAAGGGTAGCCATTTCATCCAGAATTACGTTAGTTGCCAAATAATTTTGATTTGAAATATTGGGTCGTTCAAAATCTCCTTCCGACGGAGAATTACTAGTCTGTGTTTGACATTCTTTCAATTGTTTTACTGAAGCTTGCAGGTCTTTAATTATTTGGGCCTGTTCTTCGATTAATTTCAATCTTTCCAAGAGTTGTTGATTAAGCTCGCGGGCTTCTTCTAATTGCTCTGGTATCTCACCCACATTCGTTTCGTAATTATCCATTTTGATTGATGCAAGTATTGATATCTATATATATAAATTTTATTAATGTAATTTTAAAATCAAAAACCAATGAATCTATATGAATATATATATATGGTAACGAGTTGAATTAATCGATTATTTTTTGAGATTTATTTATTTTTTTTTTTTTTTTTCTTTGAGAACAAAAAAACTCGAGTAAAATAAAATGAACGATGAAACGAAAAACGAACATTGGTCAGTATATCGTATCTTCTAGGATGATAGGCGTTAAAAGTGCTAAAATTCATTAGATTAATATTATGTGTGCGACCAGCCAACTAATGCAATAAAAAAAAACGAAAAAGTGACTGAGAAAAACCCCACACTTAGCACCATTTTTATTACGTATTTCCGGTGAATTTGGTGTTATTAGAAGAAATAAAATCTCAGTTGGTGTCATTGTTTCAATATTGTCCTTCCGTTTTTGATCTTAGTAATTTAGGGAAGCCGAAATAACAATTTTTAACCGTCGAGCGGTAGCCGATTAAAATTTGACTTGCCGATTTTAAGAAGGACATGCTAGATTGATTTATTTTAACGTTGAGAATTTACCGAAAAACCGTAAATAGTGGTTAAACTTTCCCTTTTTGGAATATCAAACGACATCCGGGTAGAAAGAATAAATGTTTTCCTCATGTTACTCACTTTCGTTATTTCTTTTATAATTAGTCCTTTGGGTCGCTATCTGGACGGCTGCTTGGCTGGATGGATGATACGTTTTCCGTAGTCTTTTTGAATAAAGTTTTTTTTTTGTTATTTCACTTATTGACGTTTTCTTTTCTGGATTTCCGAGAGAAACAAAATTAATAAATATATATATATCGAACGAAAACTGTATTTTTAATCGTTGGTTCACTTCACTAAGAGAGTGCGGTTTGTTTTAGATTACATAATTTAATTGTTAAATTCTCGTGGGGTTCGCAAGAGACCGTTCGTAAACGAGCATCTTGGGTCGCCTCGGCAAAATTTATCAATTAATTTTACTGAAGATTTGGAATGAAAGAGTTAATTGTTAAATTCTCGTGGGGTTCGCAAGAGACCGTTCGTAAACGAGCATCTTGGGTCGCCTCGGCAAAATTTATCAATTAATTCTATAAAAAATTATGCAATGAAAGATTCAATTGTTAAATTCTCGTGGGGTTCGCAAGGCACCGTTATTTAAACGAGCGTCTTGGGTCGCCTCGGCAAAATTTATCAATTAATTCTATTCAAGAGTGATTTTTCACGTAAGTCAACCGATAAATTCTCGTGGGGTTCGCAAGCCACCGTTCTTAAACGAGCGTCTTGGGTCGCCTCGGCAAAATTTCTCGGTATGATTTGTGTGATGGGGAAGTTAACACTTTTTCACAACACTTGGTATCACTTCTTTTTTATTCACCACAAATTCTTTACTTGTTTGAGACTTGACATGTTTAAATTTAATAATTAAAGTGAATGGTGGCTTTAGAAAAATATTTCATGTAAATGAATCTTATGTCGAAAAATGCGAAAGGTAAAATAATTGTGAGTTCAACAGTGCAGACAGCAAAATTATCATAAATTCAACGGTGCAGAAGGCCAAATTATTCTAAGTTCAAGAGTGCAGAAGGCCAAATTATTCTAAGTTCAAGAGTGCAGAAGGCAAAATTATTCTAAGTTCATAACTCACGAAATTTTTCCAAGTCCACAACTCACGAAATATTTTCTAAGTCCAAAAATAATTTGGAACTTAGTCGATTTAATGTTCCCGGAGCTCTTCGGAGAGATGACTGCTGCTGGGTGATGTTGAAGTTGAACTGCCGTTTTTCTGCGGCACTGAGACTACTCTGACCGATTATTCACCGCGTCGATCGTTGGCGCACGCTATCCAGTAGTAGGGATGGTGGGGATGCTTCGTTTAACGTGCAACTCCACTTGACTGAGAGTAGGGATGGCGCGTGATGCGTATTCATATGTTCTGTGTGTAGTCTCATCTAATGCTGTGACATTCTCTTATGCCTTATTACATTTTTCATTTTTACATTTTTAATTCTTAAAAATTATTTCTGATATTTTGACAATGATTTTTCTGTTTTAAAATTAATTTTTGAACGTGATTTTCACTATAGCTTAAATGGATCCTTTTGGCATCCTCATGGTACTACTATAAGCAATTTTTGTCTATTGACATTGTCTCTTGACAAATTTGACAAAATTCGTTTTTGACCCTATTTTTGGTCTAGAAATACGATCCTAGTATTAAAACTTTTTTGACAATTTTTTATATCATTTCAATTGTATATAACAATAGTATTTTTCAGTAATCAGGAACAATTATTCATCCATTCAAATGTCCACATTTTATAGCATTTTTCCATAAATTTTCCTTTTCTTAACTATACAACTTTCGGAGATATTGACTTGACCTTGAAAAATGTTTATTAACTTCTAATGGCGTTGTTTATAACGTGAAAAATCTAATCAATGGCTCAGTCGTTAGAGGATTCAGTGGACTATTTTTATGGATTTTTCGGTAGAAATTCGTTCATTAATTTCGTGGTTATTAACATTTACAATTAAGATCGCTAATTTATCAAAATTGACATGTTTAAATTGTTGAGTTTTGTTTAATTTTCTTTCATATTCTTGTTCTTGTTATTTAAATGCGCTAATTTCGCCAATTTTAGATTTTTTTAGGGGTAATTCCTAATGACATGTCAATAGACATTCAGTTTTGTCTATTGACTTTTACAATTTTCTATTACATATTTTTGTAGTTCACAATTTATGCCATAGTTTCTATATGGGATGTTTTTGCATATGTCCCATAGGGAAAGCGCTATCAATTCTCGAACTTTATTTGCATACACCGATACAAGGATTTGAGTGTGTGTGTATAGTGTGAATTATTTAAAAATCAATATCTTCACTGTTTATGAAGATTAAGAAAAGATTTTTTTGTTACATATCAAGGATCTACTGAACTTCCTTTTACGATTTTTCTGAATTGTTTACAGGATTTTTCATGTACGTTTTGTTTACAACAATTATATTTGTTAATAATTTTTATCATTTTTATGAATGGAATAAATAGTTTTCAATATATGGAGTCCTTTTTTGTCTGGAAACCATTTCTCTATCGTCAATAATGCGGACGCTAGAATTTTCCAAAGTTTTTGTGGACACACCGATACATGGGTTTGTATGTGTGGGTGTGTGTAAAAGTTTAAAAATGAATATCTTCACTATTTATGAAGATTAAGAAGAGATTTTTGAAATACATATTTAGGATCTACAGAACTTCCTTTTACGATTTTTGTGAATTGTTCGTAGAATATTTCATGTATATTTTGTTTACAACAATTATATTTGTTAATAAATTTTATTATTTTTATGAGTGAAATAAATAGTTTTCAGAATATGGAGTCCCTTTTGTATGGAAACCATTTCTCCATCATCAATAATGCGTACGCTAGAATTTTCCAAAGTTTTGTGGACACACGGATACATGGGCTTGTATGTGTCTGTATGAAACTTCAAAAATAAATATCTCAACTGTTTATGAAGATTAAGAAAAGATTTTTGGTGGGTGCTTACCCCGGTGATCGTTCTTTCTTTTCCACTGATTTGCATTTTGTTGTTATAAATGTTTGTTAATTGTTTATTAACAAATTCTATTTTTTCATAACTTTTCATGGCCATTGTCTTATGGAATATTTAGTTTACGTTATTTCTTGACTTTTCATGCATCCTTTTTGATGCAACAGTCGAATTTATCTATTTTTCTGAATTATGATTTCTCTTTTGTATTTAAATTATTCGTTTTTCTTTTCATTTATTTCAATCGGAGTCATATCATTCTTAGATTGACTCGTATCAATATATACGTGGAAATTTCCAAGATTTCGTCATTTTTGAGAGGGTGCGTTACTCGTCCTCGCGGTTTAACCCTGTTCTAACGTCCCAAAGCTGAGTTTCTTTTAATCATTGGTATGTGGGCTCCTGTATGGTCCCGAATTATTTTTATTTTAAGTAATCATTTATTTATTCTGTGCAATGATTGTATTAAAGGTCATCGGCTTGCGACGTCAGAGGGAGAAATACTGTTCCGTCCTCCGTCAATGTTTCTATCTTTTCATTTCTTTATTTTTATTTATATATAGAATCCTTTTGGTCATTCATCTAAGAATGTTTCGTTACATGACCTCTGGTTGATATATATGATCAGTTATTTATAGCGGTATTTATACTTTGCAATTGCTTCTATTTTTCAGAATTATGATTTCTCTTTTGTATTTCATTCTTCGTTTGTCTTTTCATTTATTTCAATCGGAGTCACATCATTCTTAGATTGACTCGTATCAATATATACGTGGAAATTTCCAAGATTTCGTCATTTTTGAGAGGGTGCGTTACTCGTCCTCGCGGTTTAACCCTGTTCTAACGTCGCAAAGCTGAGTTTCTTTTTAATCATTGGTATGTGGGCTCCTTCATGGTCCCGAATTATTTTTATTTTAAGTAATCATTTATTTATTCTGTGCAATGATTGTATTAAAGGTCATCGGCTTGCGACGTCAGAGGGAGAAATACTGTTCCGTCCTCCGTCAATGTTTCTATCTTTTCATTTCTTTATTCTTATTTATATATAGAATCCTTTTGGTCATTCATCTAAGAATGTTTTGTTACATGACCTCTGGTTGAAATATATGATCAGTAATTTATAGCGGTATTTAGTATTTATATTTGATTGATTTCATCCTTTATATTTTGCAATTGCTTCAAGGGGATATCATTCATAGAAAACGTATGTGAATACGTAACAGAACACGAATATCAAATTCTATGATTGAGTTTTTCGTGAGCTGTGGTCGCGAAGAAAACGATGTTGTGTTACGTATTTCCGGTGAATTTGGTGTTATTAAAAGAAATAAAATCTCAGTTGGTGTCATTGTTTCAATATTGTCCTTCCGTTTTTGATCTTAGTAATTTAGGGAAGCCGAAATAACAATTTTTAACCGTCGAGCGGTAGCCGATTAAAATTTGACTTGCCGATTTTAAGAAGGACATGCTAGATTGATTTATTTTAACGTTGAGAATTTACCGAAAACCGTAAATAGTGGTTAAACTTTCCTTTTTTGGAATATCAAACGACATCCGGGTAGAAAGAATAAATGTTTTCCTCACGTTACTCACTTTCGTTGTTTCTTTTATAATTAGTCCTTTGGGTCGCTGTCTGGACGGCTGCTTGGCTGGATGGATGATACGTTTTCTGTAGTCTTTTTGAATAAAGTTTTTTTTTTGATTTCACTTATTGACGTTTTCTTTTCTGGATTTCCGAGAGAAACAAAATTAATAAATATATATATATCGAACGAAAACTGTATTTTTAATCGTTGGTTCACTTCACTAAGAGTGCGGTTTGTTTTTAGATTACATTATTTAATTGTTAAATTCTCGTGGGGTTCGCAAGAGACCGTTCGTAAACGAGCATCTTGGGTCGCCTCGGCAAAATTTATCAATTAATTTTACTGAAGATTTGGAATGAAAGAGTTAATTGTTAAATTCTCGTGGGGTTCGCAAGAGACCGTTCGTAAACGAGCATCTTGGGTCGCCTCGGCAAAATTTATCAATTAATTCTATAAAAAATTATGCAATGAAAGATTCAATTGTTAAATTCTCGTGGGGTTCGCAAGGCACCGTTATTTAAACGAGCGTCTTGGGTCGCCTCGGCAAAATTTATCAATTAATTCTATTCAAGAGTGATTTTTCACGTAAGTCAACCGATAAATTCTCGTGGGGTTCGCAAGCCACCGTTCTTAAACGAGCGTCTTGGGTCGCCTCGGCAAAATTTCTCGGTATGATTTGTGTGATGGGGAAGTTAACACTTTTTCACAACACTTGGTATCACTTCTTTTTTATTCACCACAAATTCTTTACTTGTTTGAGACTTGACATGTTTAAATTTAATAATTAAAGTGAATGGTGGCTTTAGAAAAATATTTCATGTAAATGAATCTTATGTCGAAAAATGCGAAAGGTAAAATAATTGTGAGTTCAACAGTGCAGACAGCAAAATTATCATAAATTCAACGGTGCAGAAGGCCAAATTATTCTAAGTTCAAGAGTGCAGAAGGCCAAATTATTCTAAGTTCAAGAGTGCAGAAGGCAAAATTATTCTAAGTTCATAACTCACGAAATTTTTCCAAGTCCACAACTCACGAAATATTTTCTAAGTCCAAAAATAATTTGGAACTTAGTCGATTTAATGTTCCCGGAGCTCTTCGGAGAGATGACTGCTGCTGGCTGATGTTGAAGTTGAACTGCCGTTTCTCTGCGGCACTGAGACTACTCTGACCGATTATTCACCGCGTCGATCGTTGGCGCACGCTATCCAGTAGTAGGGATGGTGGGGATGCTTCGTTTAACGTGCAACTCCACTTGACTGAGAGTAGGGATGGCGCGTGATGCGTATTCATATGTTCTGTGTGTAGTCTCATCTAATGCTGTGACATTCTCTTATGCCTTATTACATTTTTCATTTTTACATTTTTAATTCTTAAAAATTATTTCTGATATTTTGACAATGATTTTTCTGTTTTAAAATTAATTTTTGAACGTGATTTTCACTATAGCTTAAATGGATCCTTTTGGCATCCTCATGGTACTACTATAAGCAATTTTTGTCTATTGACATTGTCTCTTGACAAATTTGACAAAATTCGTTTTTGACCCTATTTTTGGTCTAGAAATACGATTCTAGTATTAAAACTTTTTTGACAATTTTTTATAACATTTCAATTGTTAATAACAATAGTATTTTTCAGTAATCAGGAACAATTATTCATCCATTCAAATGTCCACATTTTATAGCATTTTTCCATAAATTTTCATTTTCTTAACTATACAACTTTCGGAGATATTGACTTGACCTTGAAAAATGTTTATTAACTTTTAATGGCGTTGTTTATAACGTGAAAAATCTAATCAATGGCTCAGTCGTTAGAGGATTCAGTGGACTATTTTTATGGATTTTTCGGTAGCAATTCGTTCATTAATTTCGTGGTTATTAACATTTACAATTAAGATCGCTAATTTATCAAAATTGACATGTTTAAATTGTTGAGTTTTGTTTAATTTTCTTTCATATTCTTGTTCTTGTTATTTAAATGCACTAATTTCGCCAATTTTAGATTTTTTAGGGGTAATTCTTAATGACATGTCAATAGACATTCAGTTTTGTCTATTGACTTTTACAATTTTTTATTACATATTTTTGTAGTTCACAATTTATGCCGTAGTTTCTATATGGGATGTTTTTGCATATGTCCCATAGGGAAAGCGCTATCAATTCTCGAACTTTATTTGCATACACCGATACAAGGATTTGAGTGTGTGTGTATAGTGTGAATTATTTAAAAATCAATATCTTCACTGTTTATGAAGATTAAGAAAAGATTTTTTTGTTACATATCAAGGATCTACTGAACTTCCTTTTACGATTTTTCTGAATTGTTTACAGGATTTTTCATGTACGTTTTGTTTACAACAATTATATTTGTTAATAATTTTTATCATTTTTATGAATGGAATAAATAGTTTTCAATATATGGAGTCCTTTTTTGTCTGGAAACCATTTCTCTATCGTCAATAATGCGGACGCTAGAATTTTCCAAAGTTTTTGTGGACACACCGATACATGGGTTTGTATGTGTGGGTGTGTGTAAAAGTTTAAAAATGAATATCTTCACTATTTATGAAGATTAAGAAGAGATTTTTGAAATACATATTTAGGATCTACAGAACTTCCTTTTACGATTTTTGTGAATTGTTCGTAGAATATTTCATGTATATTTTGTTTACAACAATTATATTTGTTAATAAATTTTATTATTTTTATGAGTGAAATAAATAGTTTTCAGAATATGGAGTCCCTTTTGTATGGAAACCATTTCTCCATCATCAATAATGCGTACGCTAGAATTTTCCAAAGTTTTGTGGACACACGGATACATGGGCTTGTATGTGTCTGTATGAAACTTCAAAAATAAATATCTCAACTGTTTATGAAGATTAAGAAAAGATTTTTGGTGGGTGCTTACCCCGGTGATCGTTCTTTCTTTTCCACTGATTTGCATTTTGTTGTTATAAATGTTTGTTAATTGTTTATTAACAAATTCTATTTTTTCATAACTTTTCATGGCCATTGTCTTATGGAATATTTAGTTTACGTTATTTCTTGACTTTTCATGCATCCTTTTTGATGCAACAGTCGAATTTATCTATTTTTCTGAATTATGATTTCTCTTTTGTATTTAAATTATTCGTTTTTCTTTTCATTTATTTCAATCGGAGTCATATCATTCTTAGATTGACTCGTATCAATATATACGTGGAAATTTCCAAGATTTCGTCATTTTTGAGAGGGTGCGTTACTCGTCCTCGCGGTTTAACCCTGTTCTAACGTCCCAAAGCTGAGTTTCTTTTAATCATTGGTATGTGGGCTCCTGTATGGTCCCGAATTATTTTTATTTTAAGTAATCATTTATTTATTCTGTGCAATGATTGTATTAAAGGTCATCGGCTTGCGACGTCAGAGGGAGAAATACTGTTCCGTCCTCCGTCAATGTTTCTATCTTTTCATTTCTTTATTTTTATTTATATATAGAATCCTTTTGGTCATTCATCTAAGAATGTTTCGTTACATGACCTCTGGTTGATATATATGATCAGTTATTTATAGCGGTATTTATACTTTGCAATTGCTTCTATTTTTCAGAATTATGATTTCTCTTTTGTATTTCATTCTTCGTTTGTCTTTTCATTTATTTCAATCGGAGTCACATCATTCTTAGATTGACTCGTATCAATATATACGTGGAAATTTCCAAGATTTCGTCATTTTTGAGAGGGTGCGTTACTCGTCCTCGCGGTTTAACCCTGTTCTAACGTCGCAAAGCTGAGTTTCTTTTTAATCATTGGTATGTGGGCTCCTTCATGGTCCCGAATTATTTTTATTTTAAGTAATCATTTATTTATTCTGTGCAATGATTGTATTAAAGGTCATCGGCTTGCGACGTCAGAGGGAGAAATACTGTTCCGTCCTCCGTCAATGTTTCTATCTTTTCATTTCTTTATTCTTATTTATATATAGAATCCTTTTGGTCATTCATCTAAGAATGTTTTGTTACATGACCTCTGGTTGAAATATATGATCAGTAATTTATAGCGGTATTTAGTATTTATATTTGATTGATTTCATCCTTTATATTTTGCAATTGCTTCAAGGGGATATCATTCATAGAAAACGTATGTGAATACGTAACATGACAATGGTGAGTGCAGTTGCTTTTGTCTGTTTTAGCGACAAAAGCAACTGTAAAAGTCTATTATAGTTTCGTCTTTTTTTTTTTTGTGAAAAATCAACCAATCACGGTCCTTATTCCATAGTTTTGTGGTTTTTACATATTTTATCGTTATGAACTCTATCAGGGGATTCTCCGGTACATTAGCTCGAAAGGATAAGCTCCTAACCCACTGAAATTCAATTAAACATATTATAATTTATTTTTATCTAAGCGTTGCATGTTTGACAGTATTTGATTGATTTTAACTATTCGATTCAAGTATTTCACTATTTAATCTCTAATTATTTGTTGCACTGAGTTTTGCAATCCCACTTCACGTATTTAATGTTCCTAGTTTTTTCTTCATTTCAGTAGTCTTTTAAATGTTTTAATTATTTGTCGACACAGTTTGGCTTCCTTGCGCCAATCGTATTCGTCATTCATGTAAAATTTCATGATTTGAGGATTCGTGTCCAATTTTATAAAGTGCATGTTGCCAAATAGTACTCCTTGTATGACAGCGATGTGTAGTGGTTTGAGTATTTCTTCGAGATTTTCTGTTAAATTGTTAAGCGCTGCCGGTTTTTCCCTTGCTTTTCTGCAGTCTGCGATTTTTGTGGAATACGTAGTAAGTTTATTATATATTTGATTCCTCAGACTAACAGGATAATTCAGTATTAAGGACGCTCGTAACGTCCTGTATCGGATTGATGGATCCATTTTATGTATTCTGTAATCGTAGGTTTAATTTAGATATATATTCGTGTAGGTATTATTGCGAAAAAGGGAGGTGCTTATAAGTGGTTACTTCCCAATTGAGTAAACCCAGGTATTGCTTGCAGTGAACATATATAGATAGATATAGAATATTTAAATTTCATGAAATATTTTTGCCCAATATATGTTTGATTATTTGATTTTTAAATTATTATAGGCTTAAGCGTAGTGTTAAGTGGTCCAAGTCACTTTCGTATAGTTAAATTACGTATTGTCACGTTTGCGAGGTACCCATAGATCTTAAGTATTGGACTTTAATGTAATTGAACATGATATATCATAATAAGAGATACAGTGTAGTAAAATAATAATCTTCTGATCCTGTTCCGCTCGTGTTCTTCGGTATCCTTAGCTCCTTGCTGTTCTGTTGTCCGTTTTGGTATCATGGATCGACTAATGCCTGCGGATCAACTGCCGAAGTCTGGTCATAGTACGTACATTTGTTGTTTTCTTTGGCTAGGATTATTAGAAAGGTATGGGGACTTTCATATGGTAAGGAAGGTTTCGTTCATCCAATGGTGCTGTGACAGGTCTATCTGTATGCTGTTCAATTTTGGTATTCAATTTTCTGCGATTTGTTCTCGTTCTCCACTCATATCTTGCATTCGTACTTCTTGTTAGTAGCGGAGGTTGGATTCCGGTATTCGTTTTCATTGATTTTGAATTATTGCTTGACTTGGATATCTTGGGCTCCCATTTCCAGTATGATGATGGTTATGCTGCTTTGCACTGTAGAGAGTACTTCTACTGCATGCTCGCTCCGTTGTAGTCTCCATTATCCTGTGGAACTTCCCATCGTCGTCACGATCGTGTAGAATGCTTGGTTTACGCATGTAAGGTATTTTGAATATCTGTTGTTTAGTGTTGGTCAGCAAGATTGTGACCTCTCTTTTAAATATTTTGTTTTCATTTTCTTCGTCCTTTTCCAAGTGTACGCGGTATTTTCTGAGTGAGAACATGACGTGAGCATCTTTTCAGCGATAGTTCGAATTGATTTTCGAGTATCAAGAGGTCGGAAGAAGGATATAGGGGAGCAGGTAAGGAAAGCAAAATAGGATTGTGTTTTGTTCGTCGTTGTTGTTTTCTTTTCTTCTTTTCTTTTCAGGCCGAAGGTCCGCAGAACATCAAGTTCGATCCCTGATATCCTGAAGAATTAGGTGCCAATATTCGGAACCTTAAGCCGCAACTGTAGGGCGTTGCATGTTTCAGCTCATTCATGCTGAAGGAATTTCAGGCTTATTCTAAATCTTACACTTCAATTCATAATTTTACATACTACTCGTCAGTGGCCTATCGTTACAGTATTTTATTATATATTCTACTTATTTCTTCACTTGTTTTCAGGTTATCGCAAAGGTGACAATCGATACTCGAACTCATGCCAGCCCACAGTATTGTTACTTCATGAGTATGATTCTAATGTTATGCATATACATACATGTATATACATATGCATATGTATATGAATATTATAATTTTTATTATTTATTTAGTGAGGCTATTTAACGGGATCTGTGTCATTCCGTCGGCGTTCTTTTACCGTTATAATTCAAGCGTTAGTAGCCATTATGAATAGTTAAGTTTAGTATTATTTTTTTATTTTTATTTTGCAAGTTTCTCTCATTTTCTCAAGTTAAGCCTGAAGTAATAGAAAGAATATCCTACCTTTATCTGCTATCATTATCTGTATCTATTTCGTCCGCCGAAATCTCCTCCAATTCTTCGTGACTATCGGTATTTTCTATTTCGTCGATTTTCGCTTCGCAATATTGTTTAAATACATCTAATAATTTATGCATTTTTTCTACTTTCTTTTGCAATTGTCTCGCGATAATTAATATTCGGTGTTTCCTTTTCCTCGCCTCTAAGATTTCTTTATTGGGGTGTCTCCATATCCTAATCATACGAGGGCGCTCATTCGTGTGTCTGTCCATTCCTGATTCTGGAATGATATGAGACGTTTATTTCTTTATTTACGGAAGAAAAAACGTTTCGTTCCATTTATAACTCTATATTTTGCATTCAGTGCATTGCAAATACGTGCTCGTGCAGATTAGTGCTACCTTCACCTAGATTATATAAAAGGGATGCGGACAGCAAAAGTCGGGAAAAGAAAAAAAAAAATTATGTGTCTAAAATATTAAGTGCAGCATGGTAATGTTGCGTGCTCTGTTATTATCTACTTTGTCTAATGTTTTTTGACTAAACTATTTTCATTCTTGATACCGTTTGGAATCAAAAGTTTGGTTGAAAGCGCGTTATTTTTCCCCTAGCCTTAGTTTGCCAAAAATTATGATGTATGTCCAATTTTTGGTTTACTGATTGTTATGCTGAAGGAATTAATAAATGTCGCACAGTGTAGATATTAAATATGTCATGATTTATATTAATGACCTCTGTTATGTTTTTGTTTTAATGTCTACAAATGTTGATTATGAATGTTTGACTCGATATAAAGCATTGAGAGTACATTCGGTACGGGATTATCTCCCAATAAAAAAAAAATGTATATGGACATTATGATTTTATGCACATATGAATGAAAAATAAAAAAAATCTATATCTATATATGTATACATATATATGTAGGTTATTTCATTGAATACAATGCTAGTGATAATTATAAAAAAAATATAGAAAGAGTAGTTTCGAATACTGTATAAAATACTATAAAATAATATTTATTTAGTTATTTATTTTTTTTTTTTTTTTCTATCTTATTTCGCCGCCGTTTCCCTGGGGACCCCTTGGATCGTCACTCCCAAAGTATTTATTGACTCCAAACCCCATTGAAATTCGGCCTTCTCCCCGTCGTGTAATGGAATCGTGTAGGTTATGATTGTTGAGTTTCTATTTTAATTTGTAATTTGTGTTTGCAGCTCTTCATGTAGGGTTCTGAGGAAGATCATGTGGAACCGTAGATTTCGCATCGTTCTTTCCATGAGAATTTTTGAATCTGTGGTGTTTTGGTATTTGAATAACCTATGCATTGTGTTGCTCAACTGATCAGTAGCAGCTTGCATCTTGCTAATAGTCGTCTGCATTTGCCGAATCTTCTCGCAAATATCAGCCGATCGGGTGTTCATCGTTGATGATGCTAATTCTGATGCTGATACTGCTGCTGATAATGCTAATGCTGATGCTGATTGTTGTTGATGTTGATTCTGTTAATGATTTGTGAAGTCAATTGCTAGTTATTCAGGAGGGTAAATGTAACCAGGATAGTTGAAACGTGCAAGATAGTTGTGGACCATCACGATTTCGGACGAGTAGGAAGACATATAATATATTTCCCCTTGATCAGCATCGAATCCACTGTTGATTTCTGAGTGGCTATTTTTCTATTTATTGGCACTATGTAGAATGGTTATTAACAAATACTTCTACTAGTTTGTGTTAGTTGGGGCAGTACTTAAAGCTATACGTGCTTGCGATAGTAATTGCGGATTAATCGGATTAGGAAGGGTGGCTCGTGGCAGTTCACTTGTTGTAGTTATAGTGTTCAATGGCGTGGTTCTCCGGGTGTGTGTTCTCATCTCCGTGTTAAGAGGTTGAGCTTCGATGTTTTCTGGTAAATTATTCGTTTGGTTTCGACGTGTTCTGTATATAAAATAATGTGTAAGTCCTCCAAATAAAGCTCCAAGGATACGGAAGCTCCATCCGAATGCATCGTGTAGCGTAAAACCATGTATGAACACATTAGCAATGCCAATTATCACGTGGATAATAGTGACAATTCCTATAAGAATCGATACTGTATTCCCAAATATTTTGAGTTTTTCCCACGTCTTATAAGCTGCTGATTCCGTCATTTCCTCTACCATCTCCCTACTCAAAAGGTGTTTCATTGAAATAGTTCCGGCTGGCAGTTCATTACCATTGGCGGCGCTGACAAGATTATTCATTACAGTGGCGGCTTCTGCTCGAGTTAATAGTCGGTCACGTAATTTTTCCATATCTGTTTCGCTATAAATTCCACTAGTTGCTAAATTTTCTATTTTTTCATATTCCCATTCTATTGGTAGAGAAGGGTTAAAGGTTGCAGGCGTTGGGGTTTTCATTGGGTCAGGGTTCAGTGCATACCAATATCCATCAATTCTATAAACTGTAGGTATCGCTGAATGGCAGTCAATGACCGTTCCATGTCTAATCAACATTCTCGATATTCCGGTTAGAAAGTAACTTTCGTTGTTGTAAGTAACTGGCATTTCTTGGTAACAATTTTCACTCTTTCTGAGGGTGACTGGTACTGCCGTGCATTTGACAATGGAAACCAATTCTCCTGTTGTTATTGCATGATAACCCGGGCCTTTCATGAGGTTATAGGCAAATATATCAGGTGCAAATGACGCTGTGCTAAGGGCGTTCATTAATGAGGTTCTTTGGGCTTCGCATTGACTGAGACGAATATAGTGATACAGCTTCCTAACTTGAGTTCTAAGGTGGTGTTCGAGGTATACAATTTTCGTGTTAACATATTGCATTAAGTCCACATTATCGGTATTGATAATCTTATTTGTGGGGAAAGTGGTTCCCGGAGAAACTTCCATAATAAATAATTTTGGTAATTCAGTTTGGATCAAAAGGTAGCCACAGGTTAATGTCTTAGATCTTTGCTCCAATGTGAAAGTATAGTCTCTAGTGGTAACTAAATAAGTGGTCGGGTTACTGTTGTCTGATTCGATCTTCGTAGCTGATCCTCGATATAGCGTTGTGTATTTTCCGAATTTACAGTCGTCTGGAGGCTGGACTGACCAAAAGGCCTGAGTGCCAAGAGAGTTTGTACAAGACCCCGCCAAAAAATCGCATTTGGCTCCCGATTGAAGGGTTACTTTGTTGGATATTAATTCGACAGTGGTGACATATGAAGTGTAGTAGATTCGCGCTATTGCGTTGACAATGACTTCGTCCCAATTCCCAAATGGGTCATTATACTGGCTTCCTTGACATGTGCCGTCAACTTCGGCTTTACCGGCTATTGTGATTGGTCTAAGATTGGTGATATTTTTAACTAGTGCATCGACTACAATGTTGTGTGATATCTGTAGTGAGTTGGAATCATGTAATTTTTGGCATTCGTGTTGTTCCAGCTCAACGAAATATTCCCTGCGGTAATTGTGCACTATTGCTACATGGGAAAACATTCCGCAACGGTGAATTGTTCGATCTAATTGTAATCGACATTCTACGACCGTAATTTGTCCATATTTGTTAAGTTGCATAAGTTCGATGTTGACATTTGTTGATTTGGGTTTAACAAGGGGGATGTGACATTGCCCCACCTGGAGTAGAGAATACGAGGTGATGTTTAAGGTAGACCCACTACAATCATAACCTACTAATCCATTAATTTCCTGGGTGTTGATGAACAACAGGACGAGAATAGCCGTCATCATCCTTTTTAGAGTCATCTGTAACATTTTTGGATGATGTTGGGATTTTGCTAACTCAATTTTCCTACTACCCTAATTTTCTGATTATAATTTGTTATTAATTATTAATTAGTTATTCTAGCTGAAATAATGATTCTAACTTTTGAAGATTTTTATTCTTAATGTCTATTGTGTTATCATTTATGTGGTTATGAGAGAAACTTGCATTTTAGATAACCGTAGCTTATTAATATGAACCTTTTTCTTGGCTCCATTTCTATTTATTATGACGTTACAATTTTCTAGTATTTCAATAATATTATAAGGACCTTCATACTGGTCAGTCATTTTTCCCTTATTGGGTTCTTTAAGCAAAAATACTTTATTTCCCACACTAAGCTGTTGTGGATTTATTTTCGCATCGTAATATTCTTTAGATTTAAGTTTTGCTTGATGAAGATTTTGTCCTGCTGTTTCTTGAAATTTACTGATTCGCGTAAATAGTTGGCGCAAATAGTCTCCGTATGTAGGCTCGATTGGCTCATTAGCGGCTTGACTGGATGGTAATCTAGCTAATTTCCCGAATACTAATTGATGAGGAGTGTATCCCGTTCCCTCGTGGACACTAGTGTTATATGCAAAAGAAGCTAATTCACATAGTTCGTCCCAATCTGTATGGGTGTCTGCGTACTGTTTTAGGTATTGTATGAGGACATGGTGGGATCTTTCGATGGATCCATTGCTTTGAGGTCTATATGCAGTAGTATGATATTGTTTAATTCGAAATTTCTTGGCAATTGTTTTCATGAGACAAGATATAAAATTTGAGCCTTGATCGGTGAGTATGATTTTTGGTGCTCCGAAATAGCAGATAAAATTTTTAACAAGAGCAATTGCTATTTCTCTAGAATCTCCGTTCTTTAAAGGTATAGCTAGAGAATATTTAGTTAACAAATCTTGAATGGTGAGAATATATATATTATCATTTTTCGTTTTCGATAAAGGTCCCACCATATCCATGGCGATTTTGTCGAAGGCTGCTTTAGGTGTGTCGGTAATAACCATAGGTTGTTTCGTTTTAACCCTAACTAATTTCTTTAGCTGACATGCCCTGCAATTACGAATGAGTTCGATAACGTCTTGTCTCATACTTGGCCAGAAAAAGTTCTGCCTAAGACGATTAAAAGTTTTTGTCGTACCTTTATGACCGTTCGTCGCGCTAGCGTGATACTCGAGTAGGATTTCGGATCGGTCATGCTCATTGGGGATTATGACTTCTTGCGTGCAAATTGTAATTTTTACATCAATTGGTGCAAATGTATCTACTAGGATTTGTTCTATTATATTCCATGGGACGTCGTCGAATTGATCAGTCTTAGCTATGCTAATTGATTTGATATTGAGATCAATTATTGCGTTGTGAACAGATTGTAACCCTTCGCGAATGTCTTCTTCGACCACTATGTTGTTCCTATTATTACGCAGGGGTAGGATGAGGGTAAGTTTTTTCTTATAAGGTATAACTTTTACACGGAGTAAAGTGAGATCATTGATCGGACAATCGATTGTATGCAGTATTTCCAGAGCTCCATTATCGCAAGCTTCACCCCTAATAGAAGTAAAGATAAGATAATTGTCTTGTCGCATGGCTAAATTGTCACGACATTCAATTACCTGATCCGAAATTATTCGCGAATTTGGTGGTAGTCTTTCTTTATTTTCCCTTTGTCGTTGATTCTCGAATGGAACGCGAGCTGTTGGGAATATTTCTTCGCTCGAATCGCTTGAATCATCTGAGTCAGGTACATCGACCACAACTGCTTCATTCTCATGATTGCTAATAGAATCTGTTCTGAGTATATCAGTCGAGTTGTTATCTTGTGCATCCTCTGGGGATATGAACATGTCGGACATAATTTCAGTAAAGTCTGCTAACCCTAGAGACCCGTCATCAAAAAATGTTTCATCTAATTCATCACAAGCGGCTGGGGGTAAATAGTGGGATGGGTCGATGTCTTGATTATTTGCAACGCTTGCAGGATATGACTCAGAGCTGCGTTCGCTCTCCGCTAATCCACCGTTACTGGATAGCTCACTGTGATTATGTTCGTTATCTGAGTCATTTCCTTCAGGTGATATCAGGGGTTCAGATGCCGGATGTTCGGCTAAGATTTCCGTCGCGCTACTTGAGCCTGTCTGTTGCGTGATATCTTCGTCAGCTATATTACTTCTTTTATTTCTACCTACA
>NW_026973989.1:10000-22500 GCF_034640455.1 Diachasmimorpha longicaudata | reverse complement strand
TAATATAATTTTTTAAGCCCCCATTCGTAGTTCTTTTTGATTCGTATTGCTTTGCAATACCGGGCCTGAGGACATTTAAGAGGCATTGAATGTGATCATGGGGGCATCTTGAGAGTTATGAAAATTAATATGATTTTTTTAAAGGCGCAAAAGTAGGTAGAGACACTCATGGCTTTTCAACATCTTGAGAGTTATGAAAATTAATATAATTTTTTAAGCCCCCATTCGTAGTTCTTTTTGATTCGTATTGCTTTGCAATACCGGGCCTGAGGACATTCAAGAGGCATTGAATGTGATCATGGGGGCATCTTGAGAGTTATGAAAATTAATATGATTTTTTTAAAGGCGCAAAAGTAGGTAGAGACACTCATGGCTTTTCAACATCTTGAGAGTTATGAAAATTAATATAATTTTTTAAGCCCCCATTCGTAGTTCTTTTTGATTCGTATTGCTTTGCAATACCGGGCCTGAGGACATTCAAGAGGCATTGAATGTGATCATGGGGGCATCTTGAGAGTTATGAAAATTAATATGATTTTTTTAAAGGCGCAAAAGTAGGTAGAGACACTCATGGCTTTTCAACATCTTGAGAGTTATGAAAATTAATATAATTTTTTAAGCCCCCATTCGTAGTTCTTTTTGATTCGTATTGCTTTGCAATACCGGGCCTGAGGACATTCAAGAGGCATTGAATGTGATCATGGGGGCATCTTGAGAGTTATGAAAATTAATATGATTTTTTTAAAGGCGCAAAAGTAGGTAGAGACACTCATGGCGTTTCAACATCTTGAGAGTTATAAAAATTAATATAATTTTTTAAGCCCCCATTCGTAGTTCTTTTTGATTCGTATTGCTTTGCAATACCGGGCCTGAGGACATTTAAGAGGCATTGAATGTGATCATGGGGGCATCTTGAGAGTTATGAAAATTAATACGATTTTTTTAAAGGCGCAAAAGTAGGTAGAGACACTCATGGCTTTTCAACATCTTGAGAGTTATGAAAATTAATATAATTTTTTAAGCCCCCATTCGTAGTTCTTTTTGATTCGTATTGCTTTGCAATACCGGGCCTGAGGACATTCAAGAGGCATTGAATGTGATCATGGGGGCATCTTGAGAGTTATGAAAATTAATATGATTTTTTTAAAGGCGCAAAAGTAGGTAGAGACACTCATGGCTTTTCAACATCTTGAGAGTTATGAAAATTAATATAATTTTTTAAGCCCCCATTCGTAGTTCTTTTTGATTCGTATTGCTTTGCAATACCGGGCCTGAGGACATTCAAGAGGCATTGAATGTGATCATGGGGGCATCTTGAGAGTTATGAAAATTAATATGATTTTTTTAAAGGCGCAAAAGTAGGTAGAGACACTCATGGCTTTTCAACATCTTGAGAGTTATGAAAATTAATATAATTTTTTAAGCCCCCATTCGTAGTTCTTTTTGATTCGTATTGCTTTGCAATACCGGGCCTGAGGACATTCAAGAGGCATTGAATGTGATCATGGGGGCATCTTGAGAGTTATGAAAATTAATATGATTTTTTTAAAGGCGCAAAAGTAGGTAGAGACACTCATGGCGTTTCAACATCTTGAGAGTTATGAAAATTAATATAATTTTTTAAGCCCCCATTCGTAGTTCTTTTTGATTCGTATTGCTTTGCAATACCGGGCCTGAGGACATTCAAGAGGCATTGAATGTGATCATGGGGGCATCTTGAGAGTTATGAAAATTAATATGATTTTTTTAAAGGCGCAAAAGTAGGTAGAGACACTCATGGCTTTTCAACATCTTGAGAGTTATGAAAATTAATATAATTTTTTAAGCCCCCATTCGTAGTTCTTTTTGATTCGTATTGCTTTGCAATACCGGGCCTGAGGACATTCAAGAGGCATTGAATGTGATCATGGGGGCATCTTGAGAGTTATGAAAATTAATATGATTTTTTTAAAGGCGCAAAAGTAGGTAGAGACACTCATGGCTTTTCAACATCTTGAGAGTTATGAAAATTAATATAATTTTTTAAGCTCCCATTCGTAGTTCTTTTTGATTCGTATTGCTTTGCAATACCGGGCCTGAGGACATTCAAGAGGCATTGAATGTGATCATGGGGGCATCTTGAGAGTTATGAAAATTAATATGATTTTTTTAAAGGCGCAAAAGTAGGTAGAGACACTCATGGCTTTTCAACATCTTGAGAGTTATGAAAATTAATATAATTTTTTAAGCCCCCATTCGTAGTTCTTTTTGATTCGTATTGCTTTGCAATACCGGGCCTGAGGACATTCAAGAGGCATTGAATGTGATCATGGGGGCATCTTGAGAGTTATGAAAATTAATATGATTTTTTTAAAGGCGCAAAAGTAGGTAGAGACACTCATGGCTTTTCAACATCTTGAGAGTTATGAAAATTAATATAATTTTTTAAGCCCCCATTCGTAGTTCTTTTTGATTCGTATTGCTTTGCAATACCGGGCCTGAGGACATTCAAGAGGCATTGAATGTGATCATGGGGGCATCTTGAGAGTTATGAAAATTAATATGATTTTTTTAAAGGCGCAAAAGTAGGTAGAGACACTCATGGCTTTTCAACATCTTGAGAGTTATGAAAATTAATATAATTTTTTAAGCCCCCATTCGTAGTTCTTTTTGATTCGTATTGCTTTGCAATACCGGGCCTGAGGACATTCAAGAGGCATTGAATGTGATCATGGGGGCATCTTGAGAGTTATGAAAATTAATATGATTTTTTTAAAGGCGCAAAAGTAGGTAGAGACACTCATGGCTTTTCAACATCTTGAGAGTTATGAAAATTAATATAATTTTTTAAGCCCCCATTCGTAGTTCTTTTTGATTCGTATTGCTTTGCAATACCGGGCCTGAGGACATTCAAGAGGCATTGAATGTGATCATGGGGGCATCTTGAGAGTTATGAAAATTAATATGATTTTTTTAAAGGCGCAAAAGTAGGTAGAGACACTCATGGCTTTTCAACATCTTGAGAGTTATGAAAATTAATATAATTTTTTAAGCCCCCATTCGTAGTTCTTTTTGATTCGTATTGCTTTGCAATACCGGGCCTGAGGACATTCAAGAGGCATTGAATGTGATCATGGGGGCATCTTGAGAGTTATGAAAATTAATATGATTTTTTTAAAGGCGCAAAAGTAGGTAGAGACACTCATGGCTTTTCAACATCTTGAGAGTTATGAAAATTAATATAATTTTTTAAGCCCCCATTCGTAGTTCTTTTTGATTCGTATTGCTTTGCAATACCGGGCCTGAGGACATTCAAGAGGCATTGAATGTGATCATGGGGGCATCTTGAGAGTTATGAAAATTAATATGATTTTTTTAAAGGCGCAAAAGTAGGTAGAGACACTCATGGCTTTTCAACATCTTGAGAGTTATGAAAATTAATATAATTTTTTAAGCTCCCATTCGTAGTTCTTTTTGATTCGTATTGCTTTGCAATACCGGGCCTGAGGACATTCAAGAGGCATTGAATGTGATCATGGGGGCATCTTGAGAGTTATGAAAATTAATATGATTTTTTTAAAGGCGCAAAAGTAGGTAGAGACACTCATGGCGTTTCAACATCTTGAGAGTTATAAAAATTAATATAATTTTTTAAGCCCCCATTCGTAGTTCTTTTTGATTCGTATTGCTTTGCAATACCGGGCCTGAGGACATTTAAGAGGCATTGAATGTGATCATGGGGGCATCTTGAGAGTTATGAAAATTAATATGATTTTTTTAAAGGCGCAAAAGTAGGTAGAGACACTCATGGCTTTTCAACATCTTGAGAGTTATGAAAATTAATATAATTTTTTAAGCCCCCATTCGTAGTTCTTTTTGATTCGTATTGCTTTGCAATACCGGGCCTGAGGACATTCAAGAGGCATTGAATGTGATCATGGGGGCATCTTGAGAGTTATGAAAATTAATATGATTTTTTTAAAGGCGCAAAAGTAGGTAGAGACACTCATGGCTTTTCAACATCTTGAGAGTTATGAAAATTAATATAATTTTTTAAGCCCCCATTCGTAGTTCTTTTTGATTCGTATTGCTTTGCAATACCGGGCCTGAGGACATTCAAGAGACATTGAATTTTTCTTTCAAGAAACAGCAAAGCAATACGAATCAAAAAGAACTACGAATGGGGACTTAGAATAATTTTTCATTTTTCCCAACTTTGAAAATAATCACTTGAAAAAAATCTTAGAATCCAAAGAATAGTATACTTGATCGTTCTACAAGTCGAAAATTGGAAAAATAAGTGATATTTTTGCTTGATGCTATTTTTGTCGGTATGCAAAATCGTTGTCAAGATTCTCAAACCTTAAAATCAGGCCAGCCGGCAATTGGCGGGTGAAAATTTCAATCAATTCCCATTCCTCACATCAAACTATGCATATAACAATAGCTTTTATGCTGAATGACGGCTATCCGGCTGTCCCTATCCAAAAATTGAGAAATCCATAAGTGTCCCTACCTACTTTGCGCCGAAGCAATACGAATCAAAAAGAACTACGAATGGGGACTTAGAATAATTTTTCATTTTTCCCAACTTTGAAAATAATCACTTGAAAAAAATCTTAGAATCCAAAGAATAGTATACTTGATCGTTCTACAAGTCGAAAATTGGAAAAATAAGTGATATTTTTGCTTGATGCTATTTTTGTCGGTATGCAAAATCGTTGTCAAGATTCTCAAACCTTAAAATCAGGCCAGCCGGCAATTGGCGGGTGAAAATTTCAATCAATTCCCATTCCTCATATCAAACTATGCATATAACAATAGCTTTTATGCTGAATGACGGCTATCCGGCTGTCCCTATCCAAAAATTGAGAAATCCATAAGTGTCCCTACCTACTTTGCGCCGAAGCAATACGAATCAAAAAGAACTACGAATGGGGACTTAGAATAATTTTTCATTTTTCCCAACTTTGAAAATAATCACTTGAAAAAAATCTTAGAATCCAAAGAATAGTATACTTGATCGTTCTACAAGTCGAAAATTGGAAAAATAAGTGATATTTTTGCTTGATGCTATTTTTGTCGGTATGCAAAATCGTTTTCAAGATTCTCAAACCTTAAAATCAGGCCAGCCGGCAATTGGCGGGTGAAAATTTCAATCAATTCCCATTCCTCATATCAAACTATGCATATAACAATAGCTTTTATGCTGAATGACGGCTATCCGGCTGTCCCTATCCAAAAATTGAGAAATCCATAAGTGTCCCTACCTACTTTGCGCCGAAGCAATACGAATCAAAAAGAACTACGAATGGGGACTTAGAATAATTTTTCATTTTTCCCAACTTTGAAAATAATCACTTGAAAAAAATCTTAGAATCCAAAGAATAGTATACTTGATCGTTCTACAAGTCGAAAATTGGAAAAATAAGTGATATTTTTGCTTGATGCTATTTTTGTCGGTATGCAAAATCGTTGTCAAGATTCTCAAACCTTAAAATCAGGCCAGCCGGCAATTGGCGGGTGAAAATTTCAATCAATTCCCATTCCTCATATCAAACTATGCATATAACAATAGCTTTTATGCTGAATGACGGCTATCCGGCTGTCCCTATCCAAAAATTGAGAAATCCATAAGTGTCCCTACCTACTTTGCGCCGAAGCAATACGAATCAAAAAGAACTACGAATGGGGACTTAGAATAATTTTTCATTTTTCCCAACTTTGAAAATAATCACTTGAAAAAAATCTTAGAATCCAAAGAATAGTATACTTGATCGTTCTACAAGTCGAAAATTGGAAAAATAAGTGATATTTTTGCTTGATGCTATTTTTGTCGGTATGCAAAATCGTTGTCAAGATTCTCAAACCTTAAAATCAGGCCAGCCGGCAATTGGCGGGTGAAAATTTCAATCAATTCCCATTCCTCATATCAAACTATGCATATAACAATAGCTTTTATGCTGAATGACGGCTATCCGGCTGTCCCTATCCAAAAATTGAGAAATCCATAAGTGTCCCTACCTACTTTGCGCCGAAGCAATACGAATCAAAAAGAACTACGAATGGGGACTTAGAATAATTTTTCATTTTTCCCAACTTTGAAAATAATCACTTGAAAAAAATCTTAGAATCCAAAGAATAGTATACTTGATCGTTCTACAAGTCGAAAATTGGAAAAATAAGTGATATTTTTGCTTGATGCTATTTTTGTCGGTATGCAAAATCGTTGTCAAGATTCTCAAACCTTAAAATCAGGCCAGCCGGCAATTGGCGGGTGAAAATTTCAATCAATTCCCATTCCTCATATCAAACTATGCATATAACAATAGCTTTTATGCTGAATGACGGCTATCCGGCTGTCCCTATCCAAAAATTGAGAAATCCATAAGTGTCCCTACCTACTTTGCGCCGAAGCAATACGAATCAAAAAGAACTACGAATGGGGACTTAGAATAATTTTTCATTTTTCCCAACTTTGAAAATAATCACTTGAAAAAAATCTTAGAATCCAAAGAATAGTATACTTGATCGTTCTACAAGTCGAAAATTGGAAAAATAAGTGATATTTTTGCTTGATGCTATTTTTGTCGGTATGCAAAATCGTTGTCAAGATTCTCAAACCTTAAAATCAGGCCAGCCGGCAATTGGCGGGTGAAAATTTCAATCAATTCCCATTCCTCATATCAAACTATGCATATAACAATAGCTTTTATGCTGAATGACGGCTATCCGGCTGTCCCTATCCAAAAATTGAGAAATCCATAAGTGTCCCTACCTACTTTGCGCCGAAGCAATACGAATCAAAAAGAACTACGAATGGGGACTTAGAATAATTTTTCATTTTTCCCAACTTTGAAAATAATCACTTGAAAAAAATCTTAGAATCCAAAGAATAGTATACTTGATCGTTCTACAAGTCGAAAATTGGAAAAATAAGTGATATTTTTGCTTGATGCTATTTTTGTCGGTATGCAAAATCGTTGTCAAGATTCTCAAACCTTAAAATCAGGCCAGCCGGCAATTGGCGGGTGAAAATTTCAATCAATTCCCATTCCTCATATCAAACTATGCATATAACAATAGCTTTTATGCTGAATGACGGCTATCCGGCTGTCCCTATCCAAAAATTGAGAAATCCATAAGTGTCCCTACCTACTTTGCGCCGAAGCAATACGAATCAAAAAGAACTACGAATGGGGACTTAGAATAATTTTTCATTTTTCCCAACTTTGAAAATAATCACTTGAAAAAAAACTTAGAATCCAAAGAATAGTATACTTGATCGTTCTACAAGTCGAAAATTGGAAAAATAAGTGATATTTTTGCTTGATGCTATTTTTGTCGGTATGCAAAAATAGCATCACAGAATTTTTAATTGAAAAAAATTATATTCATATATAAGTGAATGCATAAAATTAAACTAAATTCTATATAACTAATTTATAATTTATCAGGTAACCGATATTATTAATTTTTAGTGATGACTTGAAAAGTTGATGCTATTTTTGTTGGTATGCAAAAATAGCATCACAGAATTTTTAATTGAAAAAAATATATATTCATATATAATTGAATGCATAAAATGAAACTAAATTCTATACAACTAATTTATATTTTATCAAGTAACCGATATTATTAATTTTCAATGATGTCTTGGAACGTTGATCCTATTTTTGTTGGTATGCAAAAATAGCATCACAGAATTTTTCATTGAAAAAAATATATATTCATATATAATTGAATGCCTAAAATAAAAATAAATTCTATACAACTAATTTATATTTTATCAAGTAACCGATATTATTAATTTTCAATGATGTCTTGGAACGTTGATGCTATTTTTGTTGGTATGCAAAAATAGCATCACAGAATTTTTCATTGAAAAAAATATATATTCATATATAATTGAATGCCTAAAATAAAAATAAATTCTATGTAACTAATTTATAATTTATCAAGTAACCGATATTATTAATTTTCAATGATGTCTTGGAACGTTGATCCTATTTTTGTTGGTATGCAAAAATAGCATCACAGAATTTTTCATTGAAAAAAATATATATTCATATATAATTGAATGCCTAAAATAAAAATAAATTCTATGTAACTAATTTATAATTTATCAAGTAACCGATATTATTAATTTTCAATGATGTCTTGGAACGTGGATCCTATTTTTGTTGGTATGCAAAAATAGCATCACAGAATTTTTCATTGAAAAAAATATATATTCATATATAATTGAATCCATAAAATTAAACTAAATTCTATACAACTATTTTATAGTTTATCAAGTAACCGATATTATTAATTTTCAATGATGTCTTGGAACGTTGATGCTATTTTTGTTGGTATGCAAAAATAGCATCACAGAATTTTTAATTGAAAAAAATTATATTCATATATAATTGAATGCATAAAATTAAACTAAATTCTATATAACTAATTTATAATTTATCAGGTAACCGATATTATTAATTTTTAGTGATGACTTGAAAAGTTGATGCTATTTTTGTTGGTATGCAAAAATAGCATCACAGAATTTTTAATTGAAAAAAATATATATTCAGATATAATTGAATGCATAAAATTAAACTAAATTCTATACAACTGATTTATATTTTATCAAGTAACCGATATTATTAATTTTCAATGATGTCTTGGAACGTTGATGCTATTTTTGTTGGTATGCAAAAATAGCATCACAGAATTTTTAATTGAAAAAAATATATATTCAGATATAATTGAATGCATAAAATTAAACTAAATTCTATACAACTAATTTATATTTTATCAAGTAACCGATATTATTAATTTTCAGTGGTGTCTTGGAACGTTGATCCTATTTTTGTTGGTATGCAAAAATAGCATCACAGAATTTTTAATTAAAAAAAATATATATTCATATATAATTGAATGCATAAAATGAAACTAAATTCTATACAACTAATTTATATTTTATCAAGTAACCGACATTATTAATTTTCAATGATGTCTTGGAACGTTGATCCTATTTTTGTTGGTATGCAAAAATAGCATCACAGAATTTTTCATTGAAAAAAATATATATTCATATATAATTGAATCCATAAAATTAAACTAAATTCTATACAACTATTTTATAGTTTATCAAGTAACCGATATTATTAATTTTCAATGATGTCTTGGAACGTTGATCCTATTTTTGTTGGTATGCAAAAATAGCATCACAGAATTTTTCATTGAAAAAAATATATATTCATATATAATTGAATCCATAAAATTAAACTAAATTCTATACAACTATTTTATAGTTTATCAAGTAACCGATATTATTAATTTTCAATGATGTCTTGGAACGTTGATGCTATTTTTGTTGGTATGCAAAAATAGCATCACAGAATTTTTAATTGAAAAAAATTATATTCATATATAATTGAATGCATAAAATTAAACTAAATTCTATATAACTAATTTATAATTTATCAGGTAACCGATATTATTAATTTTTAGTGATGACTTGAAAAGTTGATGCTATTTTTGTTGGTATGCAAAAATAGCATCACAGAATTTTTAATTGAAAAAAATATATATTCAGATATAATTGAATGCATAAAATTAAACTAAATTCTATACAACTGATTTATATTTTATCAAGTAACCGATATTATTAATTTTCAATGATGTCTTGGAACGTTGATGCTATTTTTGTTGGTATGCAAAAATAGCATCACAGAATTTTTAATTGAAAAAAATATATATTCAGATATAATTGAATGCATAAAATTAAACTAAATTCTATACAACTAATTTATATTTTATCAAGTAACCGATATTATTAATTTTCAGTGGTGTCTTGGAACGTTGATCCTATTTTTGTTGGTATGCAAAAATAGCATCACAGAATTTTTAATTAAAAAAAATATATATTCATATATAATTGAATGCATAAAATGAAACTAAATTCTATACAACTAATTTATATTTTATCAAGTAACCGACATTATTAATTTTCAATGATGTCTTGGAACGTTGATCCTATTTTTGTTGGTATGCAAAAATAGCATCACAGAATTTTTCATTGAAAAAAATATATATTCATATATAATTGAATCCATAAAATTAAACTAAATTCTATACAACTATTTTATAGTTTATCAAGTAACCGATATTATTAATTTTCAATGATGTCTTGGAACGTTGATGCTATTTTTGTTGGTATGCAAAAATAGCATCACAGAATTTTTAATTGAAAAAAATTATATTCATATATAATTGAATGCATAAAATTAAACTAAATTCTATATAACTAATTTATAATTTATCAGGTAACCGATATTATTAATTTTTAGTGATGACTTGAAAAGTTGATGCTATTTTTGTTGGTATGCAAAAATAGCATCACAGAATTTTTAATTGAAAAAAATATATATTCAGATATAATTGAATGCATAAAATTAAACTAAATTCTATACAACTGATTTATATTTTATCAAGTAACCGATATTATTAATTTTCAATGATGTCTTGGAACGTTGATGCTATTTTTGTTGGTATGCAAAAATAGCATCACAGAATTTTTAATTGAAAAAAATATATATTCAGATATAATTGAATGCATAAAATTAAACTAAATTCTATACAACTAATTTATATTTTATCAAGAAACCGATATTATTAATTTTCAGTGGTGTCTTGGAACGTTGATCCTATTTTTGTTGGTATGCAAAAATAGCATCACAGAATTTTTAATTAAAAAAAATATATATTCATATATAATTGAATGCATAAAATGAAACTAAATTCTATACAACTAATTTATATTTTATCAAGTAACCGACATTATTAATTTTCAATGATGTCTTGGAACGTTGATCCTATTTTTGTTGGTATGCAAAAATAGCATCACAGAATTTTTCATTGAAAAAAATATATATTCATATATAATTGAATGCCTAAAATAAAAATAAATTCTATACAACTAATTTATATTTTATCAAGTAACCGATATTATTAATTTTCAATGATGTCTTGGAACGTTGAATCTATTTTTGTTGGTATGCAAAAATAGCATCACAGAATTTTTCATTGAAAAAAATATATATTCATATATAATTGAATGCCTAAAATAAAAATAAATTCTATGTAACTAATTTATAATTTATCAAGTAACCGATATTATTAATTTTCAATGATGTCTTGGAACGTTGATCCTATTTTTGTTGGTATGCAAAAATAGCATCACAGAATTTTTCATTGAAAAAAATATATATTCATATATAATTGAATGCCTAAAATAAAAATAAATTCTATGTAACTAATTTATAATTTATCAAGTAACCGATATTATTAATTTTCAATGATGTCTTGGAACGTTGATCCTATTTTTGTTGGTATGCAAAAATAGCATCACAGAATTTTTCATTGAAAAAAATATATATTCATATATAATTGAATGCCTAAAATAAAAATAAATTCTATGTAACTAATTTATAATTTATCAAGTAACCGATATTATTAATTTTCAATGATGTCTTGGAACGTTGATCCTATTTTTGTTGGTATGCAAAAATAGCATCACAGAATTTTTCATTGAAAAAAATATATATTCATATATAATTGAATGCCTAAAATAAAAATAAATTCTATGTAACTAATTTATAATTTATCAAGTAACCGATATTATTAATTTTCAATGATGTCTTGGAACGTTGATCCTATTTTTGTTGGTATGCAAAAATAGCATCACAGAATTTTTCATTGAAAAAAATATATATTCATATATAATTGAATGCCTAAAATAAAAATAAATTCTATGTAACTAATTTATAATTTATCAAGTAACCGATATTATTAATTTTCAATGATGTCTTGGAACGTTGATCCTATTTTTGTTGGTATGCAAAAATAGCATCACAGAATTTTTCATTGAAAAAAATATATATTCATATATAATTGAATGCCTAAAATAAAAATAAATTCTATGTAACTAATTTATAATTTATCAAGTAACCGATATTATTAATTTTCAATGATGTCTTGGAACGTTGATGCTATTTTTGTTGGTATGCAAAAATAGCATCACAGAATTTTTCATTGAAAAAAATATATATTCATATATAATTGAATGCCTAAAATAAAAATAAATTCTATGTAACTAATTTATAATTTATCAGGTAACCGATATTATTAATTTTTAGTGATGACTTGAAAAGTTGATGCTATTTTTGTTGGTATGCAAAAATAGCATCACAGAATTTTTAATTGAAAAAAATATATATTCAGATATAATTGAATGCATAAAATTAAACTAAATTCTATACAACTGATTTATATTTTATCAAGTAACCGATATTATTAATTTTCAATGATGTCTTGGAACGTTGATGCTATTTTTGTTGGTATGCAAAAATAGCATCACAGAATTTTTAATTGAAAAAAATATATATTCAGATATAATTGAATGCATAAAATTAAACTAAATTCTATACAACTAATTTATATTTTATCAAGTAACCGATATTATTAATTTTCAGTGG